>NC_050173.1:48270835-48323335 GCF_008315115.2 Sander lucioperca | reverse complement strand
ACGCCGCCGATCTTGCGTCACTTGGCGAAAACGGGGCCGAAAGTGACACATTGCAGATTATTAGCTGAAAGAAGCTAATTACTGCACATGATCTCTGATGACAGCTCTTCTTATCAAACATATATATATATATATATATATATATAATAGTGCCATGTCAGTGATATAGTGTGGCACTGATTGAGCACACCTAGCCTGTTCAGCACCATCGCTGTCCATCAGCTGTCGCTGTCTGTGGTGCTGAAACATTGTTACTTTGTTCGTCAATACAAACTTGTCAAAAAATGTGTCTTTTCTTTGTGATTTATTTGACATATAGGCTTATTTGGCTTATCAAGTGACACATTATAACATGCATTCATCAGATATTTTACCGTTTTAATTTTAAAATGACTTGGTAGCAGAGGGCCCCGTGATGAAGCTCCGCCCCCACTGTACTGAGAGTCTAGCTCCGCCCCTGCTCACGTCACATCTACGTCTTCAAGCTCAGTTGGAGGCTGCTCAGTAACGCTCAGCCATCACCGGGAAAGAGACTTCACTGGTCTCCGTCCAGAGACACGGGACCTGTTGGTCCATTAGATATACAGTCTATGGGGACGACCCCCCCCCCCCCCCCCAATGTTGAAACCAAACCTACGCCCTGGCTGCCAACAGAACATGTTGAACAGAGTAGATGCCATTTCCTGTTTCCTGTTTCCTTCTAGGAGTGGTAGTACACTGTAAGAAATGACTGAGCTGTGGAGGAAGGACCAGAACATGAACCGGATTCAGCTCGGACTCTAAAACTCTTCAACAGTACTAACAATATCCCAGTGAGAGTGTGTGTGCGTGTGTGTGTCTGTGTGTGTGTCTGTGTGTGTGTCTCTGTGTCTGTGTGTGTGTGTGTCTGTGTGTGTGTGCGTGCATGCGTGTGCGTGTGTGTGTGTGTGTGTCTGTGTGTGTGTGTGTGTGTGTGTTTGTGTGTGTGTGTGTGTGTGTATGTGTGTTAGTCTTTGTGTGTGTCTCTATGTGTGTGTGTGTGTGTGTGTGTGTGTGTGTGTGTGTCTCTATGTATGTGTGTCTCTATGTGTGTGCGCGTGTGTGTGTGTGTCTATGTGTATGTGTGTGTCTCTATGTGTGTGTGTGTGTGTGTGTGTGTGTGTGTGTGTGTGTGTGTGTGCGTGTGTGTGTGTGTGTGTGTGTGTGTGTGTGTGTGTGTGTGTGTGTGTGTGTGTGTGTGTGTGTATGTGTGTGTGTGTGTGTGTGTGTCTCTATGTGTGTGTGTGTGTGTGTCTCTATGTGTGTGTGTATGTGTGTGTGTGTGTGTGTGTGTGTGTCTCTATGTGTGTGTGTGTGTGTGTGTGTGTCTCTCTGTGTGTGTGTGTGTGTGTGTGTGTGTGTGTGTCTCTGTATTGTGATGTTTTGTTGGGCTGATGTTCATTCGAGCCTGTAGTCTTCTCTGATTGGCTCCTCCTCCGTCCTGTTTCCGCCCCGTTTCCTCCTGATGTACATCTCAGACATCAATGTTTAAACGCCGTGTTTTGTCCCAGCAGTTAGTTCAGTCGTTAGAAACAGACGAGCAGCTCGCATCGTCCACGTCTCCGAAACACAAACCTGCTAAGTGGAATCAACGTTAAATATTCATCACATCACTTCATTCATGTTTACGCTGTGACACGTCACAACAAATCACGCTGTCAGGAAGACGTCCAGTTCTCCAGTTGTTCCAACGAAACGGGGGAGGAAAAGTGGATTCATACAAAAATCATGAAAACGCTTTCGTTTGTTCCGACTTATCATTTTTTTACACTTTCAATGCTTTCTTTTGTCGCTCTTTTCAACGTTTTTGTGGCTTTTGTTTTACTCTTTTGCTGCTTTTTACGCTTTCGTTTTCGCTTTCGAAAGGAAATTCATACAAATTCATGAAAAATCCGTCCGCTGATACAAAGTAAACGTTTGACGTTTGATAAAATGGAAGTGTGAATGAACTTCAGTAGAAACTATCACGCGTGTTCAGAGAAAAACACTGAAAAGTACAAATAAGTTGTGACTCCGGAAGTTTTCAACAAAACACACGAATAACTATTCAGATCAGACCTTAAATAAGACGTACTGGACACACCGCGGCCAATCAAACGACAGCAGCGTCTCCACGGCAACAGTCGAGTCACAGAGACGACGGAGCAGATTTACTGCGAGAGATAAAATCACGCTAAGGCCACTGAGGGTCAACCTGGGGCCCACAGCCCCGCAGCAGGCCACTGAGGGTCAACCTGAGGCCACGGCCCCGCAGCAGGCCACTGAGGGTCAACCTGGGGCCCACGGCCCCGCAGCAGGCCACTGAGGGTCAACCTGTGGCCACAGCCCCGCAGCAGGCCACTGAGGGTCAACCTGGGGCCACGGTCCCGCAGCAGGCCACTGAGGGTCAACCTGGGGCCCACGGCCCCGCAGCAGGCCACTGAGGGTCAACCTGTGGCCCACGGCCCCGCAGCAGGCCACTGAGGGTCAACCTGAGGGCCCACGGCCCCGCAGCAGGCCACTGAGGGTCAACCTGGGGCCCACGGCCCCGCAGCAGGCCACTGAGGGTCAACCTGGGGCCCACGGCCCCGCAGCAGGCCACTGAGGGTCAACCTGTGGCCCACGGGCCCGCAGCAGGCCACTGAGGGTCAACCTGAGGCCACGGCCCCGCAGCAGGCCACTGAGGGTCAACCTGTGGCCACAGCCCCGCAGCAGGCCACTGAGGGTCAACCTGGGGCCCACGGTCCCGCAGCAGGCCACTGAGGGTCAACCTGTGGCCACGGTCCCGCAGCAGGCCACTGAGGGTCAACCTGAGGCCTACGGCCCCGCAGCAGGCCACTGAGGGTCAACCTGAGGCCTACGGCCCCGCAGCAGGCCACTGAGGGTCAACCTGGGGCCACGGTCCCGCAGCAGGCCACTGAGGGTCAACCTGGGGCCCACGGCCCCGCAGCAGGCCACTGAGTGTCAACCTGTGGCCACGGCCCCGCAGCAGGCCACTGAGGGTCAACCTGTGGCCCACGGCCCCGCAGCAGGCCACTGAGGGTCAACCTGGGGCCCACGGCCCCGCAGCAGGCCACTGAGGGTCAACCTGTGGCCCACGGCCCCGCAGCAGGCCACTGAGGGTCAACCTGTGGCCCACGGCCCCGCAGCAGGCCACTGAGGGTCAACCTGGGGCCACGGTCCCGCAGCAGACCACTGAGGGTCAACCTGGGGCCCACGGCCCCGCAGCAGGCCACTGAGTGTCAACCTGTGGCCACGGCCCCGCAGCAGGCCACTGAGGGTCAACCTGTGGCCCACGGCCCCGCAGCAGGCCACTGAGGGTCAACCTGGGGCCCACGGCCCCGCAGCAGGCCACTGAGGGTCAACCTGAGGAAAAGTTGAGTTCTGTGATGCTCCGGCTCATTATTGTTACTTTTTTAGATATTGTCGCTGAATAGTTTTTGTCACTTTGCTGATCATCAGCTGATGTGAAGCCTTCTTTGGAGTTTACTGCCCGTACTCCAACAGAATAACCTTTAAGTCTTCTTTAGTTTTTAGTTTCATGTGTCTTCTAACAAAGCTCCCAGAAGGTTCTTCCCCCGTGTCTTCCCAGCAATACGTTGAGTTTAAAAAGCCTCGTGTGTGTTTCACCTTCACGGCGCCGCGCTGACCAACCGGAGGATTCGTCTCTAATCTTCATCACCAAAGCTGATCACCATGGAGACGCTCCGGTCACTTTAAAGTCAGAGACACAGGAAACGTAAAGCGTGAAAAGAGCTCAGCATCATCCTGTTAGCAGCGTGACACGCGGCGGGACGTCCCGCAGGACGGCAGACGGCAGAGATACACGAGAGTAATTACAGGAAGACTCAGAGGGACACACACACACACACACACACACACACACACACACACACACACACACACACACACACAGACACACACACATCAACACCAACTTAAAGCTGGAGAGCAGAACTTTGAAAACGTTCGTTACATGAAACAGGACAAACATGAGAGGTAACGATCTATTTCTTAGACTTTTTGTAGATTTTTTTGTTGCTTTCTTTTAAACGTTCAGCACTGGGTTTTGTCGCTCTTTTCGACATTTTATTTTTTTTTTAAAGATTATATTTTGGGCATTTTAGGCCTTTATTGACAGGACAGCTGAAGACATGACAGGGGAGAGAGGAGGGGAATGACACGCAGCAAAGGGCCGCAGGGCGGAGTCAAACCCACGGCCCGCTGCGTCCAGGAGTAAACCTCTATATAGGGGCGCCCGCTATACCAGGTGAGCTATCCGGGCGCCCCTATTTGACATTTTTGTCTGTTTTTTTTTCCAGCATTTTTGTGGCTTTTTTTTTTTGTATTTTTTACGATTACGTTTTCCACGACTTTTGTCGACATTTGTGATGCTTTTTGAGTATTTGTGTTTTGGGTATAAATGTTATCTAACTGTCTGACTGATATTTCTGTTTAAGTTCTGTATATATATATATATATATATGCATTTTTGTCTCTTTCTTTTAGACTTTCAACACTTTGTTTTTGTTGCTCTTTTTGACATTTTTGTCTTTTCTTTATTCTTAATTTTTGAAAACTGTTGTTGCTATTTGACATTGTTGTTGTTTGTTTTGTCGCTTTTGTGTGCCTTGACTTTTGACGTTTTTTTTCAACACTTTTTGTTGCTTTTTCTGACTTTCGTATTTGACTTGTGTCGCTTTGTCCGACCTCTTGTCTCTTTCGTTGCTTGTTTTTTAGACTTTCAGCGCTTTGTTTTGTCTTTTCAACATTGTTCTCGGGTTTTTTTCAACATTTTTGTGACTTTTTTTTAATGTTTTTTACGCTTACGTTTTCCCTGACTTTGACTCTGTCTGTGTTTCTATGTTTCAGTTCTGTGAGGTAGCGTTGCAGACTGCAACAGATACCGGAGAGTAATTACAGGAAGACTCAAAGGGACAAACTCACACCGACATCATTT
Source organism: Sander lucioperca (assembly GCF_008315115.2). Classification (NCBI taxonomy): domain Eukaryota; kingdom Metazoa; phylum Chordata; class Actinopteri; order Perciformes; family Percidae; genus Sander; species Sander lucioperca. The sequence goes on along the minus strand of NC_050173.1, from coordinate 48,318,378 downwards.
GATAAAAAACATGAGAGGTATCTTTCTATTATTCTTACACTCGTCTCTTTTTTCTCTTTTGTCATGTATTCCGACTGCAGAACAACTCTTCCAGGAACAAACCAACTCATCCATTCATTAATTCATTCATTAATTCATTCATTCATTCATTCATTCATTCATTCATTCAACCTTTATTTAAACTCGAGAGATCGCCGAGGGGCGGCCCTCTTTTACAACGACATCGAGTCAGTTACGAAGACGAAGAAAGGAAAAACACACAGAAAAGGAAGCAAACTCTTTCCGTGGCGGTCTGTGGTGGTCTGAGGTGGTCTGAGGCGGTCTGAGGCAGTGTGAGGCGGTCTGAGGCAGTGTAAGGCGGTCTGAGGCAGTGTAAGGCGGTCTGAGGCAGTGTAAGGCGGTCTGAGGCAGTGTAAGGCGGTCTGAGGTGTGTGAGGCGGTGTAAGGTGGTCTGAGGTGTGTGAGGCGGTGTGAGGCGGTCTGAGGTGGTGTGAGGCGGTCTGAGGTGGTCTGAGGCGGTCTGAGGTGGTCTGAGGCGGTCTGAGGTGGTCGGAAGTGGTCTGAGGCGGTCTGAGGCGGTCTGAGGTGGTCTGAGGTGGTCTGAGGTGGTCTGAGGCGGTCTGAGGTGGTTGGAAGTGGTCTGAGGCAGTGTAAGGCGGTCTGAGGTGTGTGAGGCGGTGTGAGGCAGTGTGAGGCGGTCTGAGGTGGTCTGAGGCGGTCTGAGGCAGTCTGAGGTGGTCTGAGGTGGTCTGAGATGGTCTGAGGCGGTCTGAGGTGGTCTGAAGTGGTCTGAGGCGGTGTGAGGCGGTCTGAGGCAGTCTGAGGATAAACTTTTCTCTCTCTCTCTCTTTGTCAAACTTTTTTTATGCTCCAACTTTGGCTAAACGTCCCTGAGACAAAGGAAAGGAATAAATCAGTAAAGCGAGAGGATCCATGTGGCGCTGTGATGTAATATTGATGACGGACTCCGTTTGGTCGTCTCATGTTTTATCAAATATTCATGAAGCTCTGCGTCCCCTCAGATCCCATAATGCATCTGTAATGTCCTGTCAGGTGAGGCATGATGGGAGAGGTGATGATGGAGGGAAGCTCCTGGAGGGACGGAGGAGGAGGAGGAGGATTTCTGATCACTCATTCTTCTTTCAGCTTCCTCTAAAGTTGTGGAAGTTTCCGAGCGTCTGAAACCAAACACACAGACACACACACACACACACACACACACACACACACACACACACACACACACACACACACACACACACACACACACACACACACACACACTGTTATTATTATTATTCACTTAAGCCCAGTTACTGCTGTGCATGTAAACACAATGTGTGTGTGTGTGTCTCTGTGTTTGTGTGTGTGTCTATGTCTGTGTGTGTCTATGTCTGTGTGTGTGTGTGTGTGTGTGTGTGTGTGTGTGTCTGTGTGTGTGTCTGTGTGTAGGACAGTTTGTAAAAACTAAAGTCGAGACTGTCCTCTCCCAAAAACACCCATATTAGTTGTTTATTCAAGCAGCAATTACGACCCATATTTACATTTACAAACATTATTATTAATGCTATATTATCATCAGATACATGTTTTTTTTAATATACATAATATTTGTTCAAATATTCCAACTTTCTCCGTGTCTTCCTCTCTTTCCTGCTGCATCATCTCTTCTCCGTCTGCCTCCTGTTGTTTTCTTATTTATCACCATCACTAATACCTCTCACCTCTCCCCTCTGAGCCTCCCTCCCTCCCTCCCTCCCCTCATTAACAGGGAGACCTGACGGATGTCAAGGCGCAGCCCTGCTCGCCCTCGACATCTTTCTCGCCCCTGTTGCTCTGTGCAGGAAACCCCTCGCCTCTCGGCGGGAGCGCCAGTCAGAGTGGCCGTTTGGTTTCCACCGGGGCCACCCGCCATCTGCCTCCAACCCCACCCCCCTGTCCCGTCCCGCCGCCCGGTGACTCCCAACACAGCCTCAACACCGAGGTGATGATGGGATGGACACCTGCCGAGTTTCCTAAAAGAAAACATGAAATGCTAAAAGTAGAAAATGCTACAGGAGAGTTGAGATGTTTGGATTATCATCTGGATGAATGGATTAGTTGTTGCTTATTTTTAACGTTTTCTCAAAAAATCGTCACATCCAGTTTAAAAAAACCAAGATGACGACGGTCAAATTGCCAAACTCTTGGCTCCTCAACGGCAGTCCACATACCAACAGATGACGTAACCGTTGCTACGTCTGTTACTTTTACAGTTTAACCCTCCTGTTGTCCTTGGGTCAAATTTGACCCATTTTTAAAAAGTTTCTATATCCCAAATTAGGGTTTATTTCCACCAAATTGTCAAAGAAACTAACGTAGATGGTTCCATATACAACCATTGCTCTTCACAGGCAAAATAAATGATCAGTTCACTACTTTTATTGAATTTGGTTGTTTTAATTTAATTTTGTAGCATTTGAGAAAAAAAGAAATGACAAAAGAACGTTGAAAAAAAAGTGACAAAAATGTTACAAAAAGCTTCAAAAACACACACAAAAAAAAAAAAAAATCGACAAAACACGTTGGGGAAAGTGACAAGTGTCAAACAAGAACAAAAAAGACGTCAATAGTCCCGACCAAGCGCGTTTACTTATAGCGCTAAAGGGACGGCAATAGTCCCGACCAAGCGCGTTTACTTATAGCGCTAAAGAGACGGCAATAATCCCGACCAAGGGCATTTACTTATAGCGCTAAAGGGACGTCAATAGTCCCGACCAAGCGCGTTTACTTATAGCGCTAAAGGGACGTCAATAGTCCCGACCAAGCGCGTTTACTTATAGCGCTAAAGGGACGGCAATAGTCCCGACCAAGCGCGTTTACTTATAGCGCTAAAGGGACGGCAATAGTCCCGACCAAGCGCGTTTACTTATAGCGCTAAAGGGACGTCAATAGTCCCGACCAAGCGCGTTTACTTATAGCGCTAAAGGGACGTCAATAGTCCCGACCAAGCATGTTTACTTATAGCGCTAAAGGGACGGCAATAGTCCCGACCAAGCGCGTTTACTTATAGCGCTAAAGGGACGTCAATAGTCCCGACCAAGCTTGTTTACCTATAGTGCTAAAGGGACGGCAATAGTCCCGACCAAGCGCGTTTACTTATAGCGCTAAAGGGACGTCAATCGTCCCGACCAAGCGCGTTTACTTATAGCGCTAAAGGGACGTCAATAGTCCCGACCAAGCATGTTTACCTATAGTGCTAAAGGGACGGCAATAGTCCCGACCAAGCGCGTTTACTTATAGCGCTAAAGGGACGTCAATAGTCCCGACCAAGCACGTTTACGACAAAGGCACCTGACCAAGCGTCCTTATTTTACGAGATGAGTGTGAGAACGTGTTGTTTATTTCCACCAAATTGTCAAAGAAACTAACGTAGATGGTTCCATATACAACCTTTGCTCTTCACAGGTAAAATAAATGATCAGTTCACTACTTTTATTGAACGTTTATTTGATTTATTGAGTTTTAATTTAATTTTGTAGCATTTGAAAAAAAAAAAAACATGAAAATGACAATGACAAAAGAACGTTGAAAAAAAAGTGACAAAAATGTTGGAAAAAGCTTCAAAAACACGCAAAAAAAAAATCGACAAAAACATTGAAAATAATTGCTGAAAAAAATGAAAAAAACGTCGGAAAAAGGTGACAAAAATCCTGGGAAAAAATTGACAAAAACATCCAAAAAGATCGCTGAAAAAAATCAACTAAAACGTCGGGAAAAGTGAGAAGAGTCGAACAAGAACAACAAAAGATTGAAAAAAAAAGTTTTCATTAAAAATTTTGACCCAGAAAAAACAAAAAGTTATGTTTAAAGTTTCCTCTCCTGCTCTCAGTCGTTGATTCTGAAGCTGCTGCTGATGAAGATGATGATGATGATGATGATGATGATGATGATGATGATGATGCAGATGACCACACAGTCATTATCATTCACTCTACACTCCCACAATCCTCTGCTCCAACTCCAATTACCGTGTGATTGTATGCTTGGCATGGGAAACATAATTAACAGGCTGCGTCTCTGCCAACACAACACGGCACTCGCTGTTTGTGTCGAGTCGATCTGAACGCAAACACGACGACGACGACGATGGCAACCCAAACACAAACAGCGATGTGTTTATTGGGTTCAGAGGCAGAGTGGCAGCTCCACGCTCCCGCGAGGACGCCACTGTTCGGTGTAATGGCGGGAGCGGCTCTTCTCTCTGATGGACTGCAGGCTGCTAAGAGCGGACGCTTTGTGGTGCGGACGAGAGGAATTATGGGAGAGCACGCCAAGAGAGACCCAGGGGACACATGGAAGTGTGTGTGTGTGTTATCAGGTCTGATTTTTAAAAACACACACTGAAGATATGTGCTCGTTAGAGGCTGTTAGCGTGCAGGATGAGGGGGGGAAGGTGTGTGTGAGAAACTTTCTCATTACAACAACAAACCAACTGATTTCATGTTGTAACTAGAAAGCTCTATTGTGATACATTTGGTCTGAATGCAGCGTAAGGGAGACGCCAGCCACCCTCCTGAGGAAACCCATTTCAGCCGCTTCTCGTTCTGTCGTCCATGGCCCAGCCTTCATGATCATAGGTGAGGGTAGGAAGGGAAACTGACCGGTACATCCAGAGCGTTGCCTTCAGGCCCCTCTCTCTTACCGGCGATTTCCACTGGATGCGGAACGGCTGCGTAACGGCTGCGGAACGTCGACGGAGTCATTAGGTTTTCATTAAAGTCAGTGTGTGTATTTCCACTGACTGCAAAACGTCTGCGTCCCGACTTCGTCCCAGCTCCGGCGGTCCCAGCCCTCCGGAGCAGATACCAGAGCTTCTATTGTTGCCGGACGCCGGAGAGCTCCGCAGTAATTCAGCACACGGCAGATAGTGGGGGACAGGAAGTCGAGCACAGAAACAAAATAAAAATCTGGTTAATTTTCAAAGTAAAATCCACCATGCTCACGGCGGATCATATTTCCCTGCACTACACCTTGAAAACACAGCTCAGAGTAGTTTCCCCTCTACTCCTCTGGATGGAAACTAACCGGTGGTGGTTTTGTGGTTCTATTCTACGTGAATTCGTGAAATCTCGTGGGTCCTCGTGACTACAGCTGTCAGTCATGGCCGCAGCCGTGCCGCAACAAATCCAGACCTGGTGGGGATTGACGGACGGCGGAGCACGCAGCCGTTCCGCAGCGGAGCCGGTCAGCAGACGTTCCGCATCCTGTGGAAATTATTGTTATTGTCACACCGGTGCAGTAATGGGAATGCAAATCCGGCCAATCTCCAACGTCCCCTCACTCGCAAGAGTTGGTCCAGAGTTGGTCTGAAAGCGGATGCATGTTTGGTTTGCTTTTGGAGTGTGAATGATGCATTTACAGCTGCCCAAAACGAACCGCACCAAGGTGGGGGAAACTAACTCTAGTGACATTCAACACAACTAAAGGAGGCAGCTGTGACAGCAGCCTAAGTGACTGATGTGAACACAAATCTTTGAAATTGGTCCAGTTTTGAGAGAGAACGCTGCAGTCGGCAGCGGAGAAACAAGCTGTCAATACAAAGTGGATACAGTGGGTTGAGTTTCTACGACAGGATTGGTTAACATCATCTTCATGCACACAAACACAAACGTGGAGACGTTTTCAAACGGAGGAATCTGAAAAACACAGAAACTCTCTCAGAGAAATACAGAAACACACGAACATGTTCAAACAGGATCAGGTGGGAAGAAACTGAAGAAATACATTTACATACAACACAACTGTACGAGTGTGTGTGTCTGTGTGTATGTGTGTGTGTCTGTGTGTGTGTGTGTGTGTGTGCGTGTGTGTGTGTGTGTGACTCTGTGTGTGTGTGTGTGTGTGTCTCTGTGCGTGTGTGTGTGTGTGTGTGTGTCTGTCTGTGTATCTGTGTGTGTGTGCGTGTGTGTGTCTGTCTGTGTGTGTCTGTGTATCTGTGTGTGTATGTGTGTGTGTCTGTGTGTGTGTGTGTGTGTGTGTGTGTGTATCTGTGTGTGTGTGTGTGTGTGTGTGTGTGTGTGTGTGTGTGCGTGTGTCTGTGCGTGTGTGTGTGTCTCTGTGTGTGTGTGCGTGTGTTTGTGCATGTGTGTGTGTGTGTGACTGTGTGTGTGTGTGTATCTGTGTGTGTGTGCGTGTGTTTGTGCATGTGTGTGTGTGTGTGACTGTGTGTGTGTGTGTATCTGTGTGTGTGTGTGTGTGTATCTTGTAGATTCAGCAGCTTCTCTTTTTATTTATCGAGTGGCAGCGACTCGCTGCTGCTTATTTACAGCAGATTGTTTCTCCAGATGTTTTTACCGGGAGAGAAATCCCCAAACACACACACACTCACACACACACTCTCTCGTCTCTGTCCAGATGGAAGTCATTCTTTATAATCCTCTCTCTCTGTGAGAGGAAACGGAGCGTCTCCTCCTCTCTCTTCGTGTTGCTGATGTTCTCCAGTTGTGTCGACGTGTTTTCAGTCAAACTTCTGTTTCTGATTCAAAAAGAAACAATATCACACATTTCAAACATCCAGCCTGATTGAAACCGATTCGGCCTCCCAGACTGAGCCAACGACAGAAACGCTGCTCTCACTCTCACATCTGTAGGCTACTTCGCTTCATTGGCTAAACAGTGTAAAGGTCTCTCTGTTCCTGTGTGCCTTGGAGAGTTGAGAGCTAATAATTTCAAATTTCTCAGAGACTCCCACCTCCTACTGTGTCCAGGTCTGTCCCTGCGTTGCCATGGGTACAATGTCAGGGGAGGAGGGTCAGAACAATGTCCGCTTCTGGCGCATGTTGACGTTTTAGTTGTTTTTCCTGACTTTTTTGTCCCTTTGTGTCTGTTGGTTTTACCACGTTTTAGACGCTCCTTTCTACATATTTCTACCTTTTTGTAGAATGTTTATGTTGCTTCTTTTGATACCATTTACGTATGAAGGTGGTACGTGAATCCGTCAGCTGTTTGGGCGGAGTTAGCGACGGCTTTCAGCTGCAGGGTTTCTAGGAAGGATGCTCTCTGTACCCTCGATCATAGCTCCTCTATTCTCTATCCTCTATCATAGCTCCTCTATCCTCTATCCTCTATCATAGCTCCTCTATCCTCTATCATGGCTCCTCTATCCTCTATCCTCTATCATAGCTCCTCTATCCTCTATCCTCTATCAAAGCTCCTCTATCCTCTATCCTCTATCATAGCTCCTCTATCCTCTATCATAGCTCCTCTATCCTCTATCCTCTATCCTCCATCCTCCATCTTCTCCTCTATCCTCCAAGGAGGGAACACGACGACTTCCGGTTCAAGCAAGAAGAGAGGAGATATCCAGTGTGTGTGTGTGTGTGTGTGTGTGTGTCTGTCTGTGTGTGTGTGTGTGTGTCTGCGTGTGTGTGTGTGTGTGTGTGTATGATTGTCTATGTGTATGGTTATGTGTGTGTGTGTGTGTGTGTGTGTGTGTGTGTCTGTGTGTGTGTCTGTGTGTGTGTGTGTATGTGTGGTGTGTTTGTGAGTGTGTGTGTGTGTGTGTGTGTTTGTGAGTGTGTGTGTGTGTGTGTGCATTTGTGTGTGTGTGTGTTTGTCTCTCTCTGTGTGTATGTGTATGTGTTTGTGAGTGTGTGTGTGTCTCTGTGTGTGTGTGTATGTGTGTGTGCGTCTGTGTGTGTGTGTGTGTGTGTATAACATAGAGAGAAGCTAAAACAGTGAGGATATCATCTTGTGTGTGTGTGTGTGTGTGTGTATGTGTGTGTGTCTCTGTGTGTGAGTATGTGTGTGTGTGTGTGTGTGTGTTTGTCTCTCTCTGTGTGTATGTGTATGTGTTTGTGAGTGTGTGTGTCTCTCTTTGTGTATGTGTGTGTGTCTCTGTGTGTGTATGTGTCTGTGTGTACGTCTGTGTGTGTGTGTGTGTGTGTGTGTGTGTGTGTATAACATAGAGAGAAGCTAAAACAGTGAGGACATTATCTTGTGTGTGTGTGTGTGTGTGTGTGTCTCTGTGTGTGAGTATCTGTGTGTGTGTGTGTGTGTGTCTGTGTGTGTGTGTGTGTGTGTGTGTGTGTGAAGTGAGGAGATATCTAACAAGAGACTTGGGATTCACCCCGTGATGCTAAAAGTGCAAACTTGTTGTCATCCCATAATTCACAGCAGCACAGCTGACTACGGCAGCTGGTTTAGTGCCGTTCGTCCAGCAGTTGGGTGTGTTTGAGGCTCCAGAGTTGGGTTAAAGCCTAACTCGCTCCGCATCCTGGTCCAGTATGTTCTGGATCAATGGAGGAGTCGTCTGGTCTCTGAAATGTCAGAAAATAATGAAACATGGATCAGTGTTTCCCAAAACCCAAAATGATGTCCTCACCGTTTTAGCTTCTCTCTATGTTACACACACACACACACACACACACACACACACACACACACACACACACACACCACACAGAGACACACACACACACACACACACACACACACACACACACACACACACACACCACAACAGCCATCATGGAGACAAGAATGACCCATTTTTTGTCGTGTTTTCAATGTTCGTTTTGCTTTTTTCGGATATTTTGTTTCTTTTTTTTTCGACATTTTTTATATATAGGCGTAAAAATGTTGTAAAAATTCTCAATATATGTATAAATATTGAGAATTTTTACGACATTTTCGTCGCCTTTCTGGAGTTTTTTCCCACCTTTTTTGAGTTTTTTTTTTCTGAAGTTCTTGTCTCTCCTCGAAAAATAGGAACTACGTCTCAGAAAAAAAGCAAGAAAAACATTGAAAACACGACAAAAACGTCCAAATATATATATATATATATATATATATTTTTTTTTTTTCTTTTCCTTTGCATCTGTAGCCAACAGTGTTTGATCTTTAATATTAAAGATATCAGAATGTTTCTAAGAGCTGATATCATTTCAAACTGCTCCTCTGTTTTCAGAAACAAGTCCTAACTTTGATGTCCAATTAGTGTAACAACGAGAAAAATGAAAGAGGAGCATAACTTCAGCGTGCATAACAAAGAGATTTCATAATATTCCCACAGCTTTTATTGAAAAAGCATCCACCTCCGTGCAGTCCGAGCTTCCTGTGAGATTTCCCCCAAAACAAGAGCTGCTTTTCAAACTGCACGAGGATGAAACGAGCTTTGTTCAGAGTCTTTGCATCGCCGCTCCTCTCAGCCAGTGTGGGCGAGCAAGGGAGAAACATAACAACACCCTCCCAAAAAAAGGAAAGAGGAAATGGCAGATTGATGAAAAGCCAAAGTGGTCCCAGGACGCCACGTTCTCCTTCTCTCCACAATATTAAAAACTCCCACACGTTTGCAGCGGGAGGGCAGAATTAGCCTTGCCGGGACGCGCTGCACGCCGCCGTAATGACTCATCTGTTTCATCCTGATGGATGGAAGAGGAACTCGTTTAGTAGACGCCACCAGAGATCCTTTACTGCAGTACAAGTGCTAATACTACACTGTAAAAATACTCTGAGTCCTGCAGTGAAAATGTATTTAAGAAAGAGGAAGGAAGGAAGATACAAGGAGTAAAGGAAGAGGGGAAGGGAGAGACAAAGGAGGCAGGACAAGAAGAAAGGAGAGAACGAAAGCAGAGACAAGGATAGAAGGAAGAAAGGAAGGAAGGAAGGAAGGAATTTAAAGAAAATGATAGAAGGAAGGAAGGAAGGAAGAAAGGAAGGAAGGAAGGTAGAGAAAAGGATAGAAGGAAGGAAGGAAGGAAGGAAGGAAGGTAGGAAGGAAGGTAGAGAAAAGGATAGAAGGAAGGAAGGAAGGACGGAAGGAAGGTAGAGAAAAGGATAGAAAGAAGGAGGGTCAGTATATAAAGTAATCTGTAGTTTGTTACGTTCTAACTAAACAGAGAGATTAAGTTAAGTTGCTGTTTAATTATCGTTTCTGCATGAATCAGAATATAGTGAAACTATAATTAGTATTCAGATCCTCTACTGCAGTACAAGTACTAATACCACACTGTAACAATACTCTGTTACAAGTAAGAGCACTAATACCACACTGTTACAATACTCTATTACAAGTTAGAGTACTAATACCACACTGTAACAATACCTATTACAAGTTAGAGTACTAATACCACACTGTTACAATACTCTATTACAAGTTAGAGTACTGCAGTGATAATGTTCCTTCAGTAAAAGTCTGTATCATCAACACACACACACACACACACACACACACACACACACACACACACACACACACACACACACACACACACACACACACACACACACCTTTCTCTCTGTCTTTCAGTCGTCCATGAGGACAGTTGTGTGTGTAATGGTCTGATCATCTCAGCTGGACTTGTAGCTGTTATATTGTCAACTAGAATCAAATATCAGATGTTATAAACTACATGTGTTTAGTGAGCAGTAATCTTAATGTGTAAAGTAACTAGTAACTAAAGCTGTAACAGATGAACACACACACACACACACACACACACACACACACACACACACACACACACACACACACACACACACACACATATAGTAGTGTATATCTATATGTAGATAATTTGTCAAACTAATGTAACACTAAGCGGCACCATAATGAAACAAAAACATATAAATGTCTCTCTTCTGGTCCACGGAGCAGATCCGCTGCAGTCTGGACTTCAGAGAGAGCAGGGGGGTTCAGAGCGGCTCACCTCTGGTTCCCTCCCCAGGTGGTGTGAGTACGGTGGCCTGTTGGGTTCAGCCGTCTCCGGAGAGGAACGTGGGAAGCAGAGACAGGATCTCTGAGGGCCGTCAGGAGAGAATCATCTGGCCCGGTCTGTTCGTGGGAGGAATCATCAGTTCAACCCCTAGTGAATGTGTGAGTAACACACCAAAAAGCACGAAAAGGCCACAAAAACCTCAAAAAGGGACGTCAAAATGGCAACGCAAACGGTGACGAAGACATCAAAAAGGGCGACAAAAAAGTGAAGTGAAGTAACGTCCGATTTAAACCCAAACAACCATCTTTTTAGCAACTTAACCAAGTAGTTTTGGTGCCTACATGTCAGGGTTGTTTGTGGACACCTGAAGATCACGTGAAGATCACCTGACGATCACTTGACGATCACCTGAAGATCACCTGAAGATCACGTGAAGATCACCTGAAGATCACATGAAGATCACCTGAAGATCTCCTGAAGATCACCTGATGATCACATGAAGATCACCTGAAGATCACCTGAAGATCACCTGACGATCACCTAATGATCACCTGAAGATCACCTGACGATCACATGAAGATCACCTGAAGATCACCTGACGATCACCTAATGATCACCTGAAAATCACCTGACGATCACATGAAGATCACCTGAAGATCACCTGACGATCACCTAATGATCACCTGAAGATCACCTGACGATCACCTGAAGATCTCCTGAAGATCACCTGAAGATCACCTGAAGATCATCTGAAGATCACCTGACGATCACATGAAGATCACCTGAAGATCACCTGATGATCACATGAAGATCACCTGAAGATCACCTGAAGATCACCTGAAGATCACCTGACGATCACCTTATGATCACCTGAAGATCACCTGACCCCTCTGCGGTCCAGTAAAGCAAACCAACAACATATGACGGAGTCACACGAGATTAAAACAACAAATCTATCAGAATTTGGAAGGTGACAGAAAGCTAACGGGCCGTTTGTCTGGCAGCCGAGACTCTGAATATTCATCAGCACCACCTGCCCTGCTGCACGCTTCAAAGAGAGAGAGAGAGAGAGGGAGTGTGTGTGTGTGTGTGTGTGTGTGTGTGTGTGTTCTTGTTTAACCATATTCGTGGGGTCCAACAACCGGGAGTCCAGTATACTTGTGGGGTCCCAACAGCTTTGTGGGCCCAAAATGCTGGACCCCACAAGGTTAAAGGTCTGATTGAGGGTTAAGACTTGGTTTTAGGATTAGGGTTAGAATTAGGTTATGGTTAGGGTGAGGGTAAGGGTTAAGGTTAGGCATTTAGTGGTGATGGTTAAGGTTAGGGTAAGGGGCTAGGGAATGCATTATGTCAATGACGGGTCCCCACAAAGATAGTGCCATAAACCTGTGTGTGTGTTTGTGTGTGTGTGTTCAACAATCAGGGTTGCCAAGTAAAAGTGCTTTTCTTCAACATTTTTTACGCGTTTGATGCTTTCAACGTTCTTTTTTTCTCCGATGGTTCTTTCGACTTTTTTGCCGCTTTTTTCTGCACTTTTTTCGTAGATTTTTGAAGTTGCGTTTTTGAAATTGGCAATTAGTTTGGACGTTTTTTTTGTTGTTATTCTTTTGCAACGCTACTGACTGTTTTTGTAAAAAAATTTCACCCACCACAATTTGTATTTGGGCCGGCGGGACAAATGAAAACCAAGCAGAGCGTTGAGCCCTGCACGGCTTCTCATCCTGTAGAGTGAGTTTTATTCAGAGCACAGCTCGTTCTCACAGAAACAGCTGCGGAGCGTTAGCGCTGCCGTTAGCGCCGCCGTTAGCAAGCTGCATGTCATACTGACGGCTTTACGGCGACGCAGACGAGTCCCGTCATCAACAGCATAGGCGTAGATGTCGGGGGGGCAGGAGATATGCCACCCCAAATATTTAGAAGAAGTAGATTTGGCCCCGCTTAAAAAATATGAAAGACAATCCACTCCCCTGTCTCTGTGTGTGTGTGTGTGTGTGTGTGTGTGTGTGTGTGAGTGTGTGTGTGTGTGTGAGTGTGTGTGTGTGTGTGTGTGTCTGTGTGTGAGTGTGTGTGTGTGTGTGAGTGTGTGTGTGTGTGTGTGTGTAATAAAATTCACTGCCAACATGTTTCTGTTTTCTTCAGGGAGAGACAGAGGGCTTATGGGAAATGTGGTTCTGGTTTGTAGAAACATGAGCGCTGACAGTAAAGTGTAGATGTATGTGTGTGTGTGTGTGTGTTTGTCTGTCTATGTGTGTGTGTGTGTGTGTGTGTGTGTCTGTGTGTGTGTGTGTGTGTGTGTGTGTGTGTGTGTCTGTGTGTGTCTGTGTGTGTCTGTGTGTGTGTGTGTGTGTGTTTGTGTGTTTTGATGCGCTCCACATGGACGCTGGTGCTCTCTGATGAACAGATCCTCAGCTGTCAGAGCCTGAAACGTTCCTCCAGCTGCGACAGATTATGATGTCACGCACACAGGACGCTGTCTATCTGCCACGCCATCGCATGACATCATCAGTGTCAGCGCCGTGACATGACCTCGCCCTCCGAGCTGCAGGAAACGCTCACATCTGCGGGAAGGTGGCGGGACGATAATCTGACGTTTGGAAAAGGAAATGTCAATCTGCTTCAATTCTGAATATGTTATTAAAGTTTAAATGGTGGTGGTGTAACACGTGTGTGTGTGTGTGTGTGTGTGTGTGTGTGTGTGTCTGTGTGTGTGTGTGTGTGTGTGTCTGCGTGTGTGTCTGTGTGTGTGTCTGTTTCTTGTGTGTGTGTCTGTGTGTGTAAGTGTGTTTGTGTTAGGGTTCAGTAGAGTACAGTGTGTATGTGTGTCTTGTGTGTGTGTGTGTCTGCGTGTGTGTCTGTGTGTCTTGTGTGTGTGTGTGTGTGTGTGTGTGTGTGTGTGTGTGTGTGTGTCTCTGTGTGTGTCAATGCTAACTTTGCATTAAAAGTGTCATAAATTACTGGATTACACTCAAAATGACTCCTTCATGTTCATGACAGGTGTCATGTCATAATAATGATGATGTCATGTCATGATAATGATGATGTCATGTCAGCCTTATGAACACCCTTTCAAATAAAGAGTTACCAAAAAATAGAGTCATGACCCTTTGTCTCTTAGTTTGTTTACCATGTATGTGATGTATGTGCTGCTGTGTATCTATGTGATCAAACTAAAGTAAACTAAAGGAAGTCTAAAACATGGAGAGTCTTTCTGATTTACAGTCGCTCCACCTGCAGCTCTGCTGCTTGTTTCTGCAGAAACTGGCTCGCCTCCGAGGGAGAAAACAGCACGAAATATTCAACCGCTAATCCCAAAATCTCCTCCGTACTTCATCCAGAGAGAGGAGGAGGGGTCGGGTAAGTACATGTACTCCAGTACTGTACTTCAGTCCAAATGTTGAGGTACTGTATGTGTCTGTCTGTGTGTGTGTGTGTGTGTGTGTGTGTGTGTGTGTCTGTGTCTGTGTCTGTCTGTGTGTGTGTGTCTGTGTGTGTGTGTGTGTGTGTCTGTGTGTCTGTGTGTGTGTGTGTGTATCTGTGTGTGTGTGTGTGTGTGTCTGTGTGTTTGTATGTGTGTGTGTATCTGTGTGTGTGTGTGTGTGTATCTGTGTGTGTGTGTGTCTGTGTGTGTGTGTGTGTCTGTGTGTTTGTGTGTGTGTGTGTGTGTGTGTGTGTGTGTGTGTATCTGTGTGTGTGTGTGTGTGTGTGTATTACATATTCACCTTCTTTAAAAGGCCACTCACAACGTAGAAGAGAAGAAGTAGAAAGTAGTACATCTAAATAGTCAAGTACAAGTTCTTATTCAGGGTAAAGCTGAGAATACAGTACAGAGACGACCTTCCCTCAGAGTTTATGTCGAGCTGCCGAATCGCTGAATGCGTCCGGGATGAATCCATCTGATGTGATCCGGTCGAAGCAGACGGGCCGCCCCCCAAAAACATGAAATGCAGCGGATCAGAACCAGATCCCAACAAGATCTCCGTGACGTCCAAACTCTCCCCGGCTTTCAGACGCTTCTTAATGAATTGTCTCTGCACTGACATCTGTCGTCTCTGGAGCCTCGCTGCTCACTGCTGCGATTCAACATTCATACACGAATCCTTACAGTTTTAATGATATAAGCATATGGAAATAACACGCGAAGAAGAAGATTTAGGCTGAGACGGCTCTCAGCTGTGACCGAGCTGCAACACCAAAACCAACTGAATGTGGTGAAATGAGAACGAGAACACGGTTCTGGAAGAACTTAAGGAGAGAAAACACAAGACTTTCACCCATGGAAACGTCAGTTGCAATGGTAACGTTAGTAGCTTTATGGCCCTATTTTAACGATGTAATCACACGGCGTGAAGCGCCTGGTGCAGGTGTGTTTAGGGCGTGTCCAAAATCCACTTTTGCTAGTTTAACGACGAAAAACGTGTCCGTGTGCCGGGTGCATGGTTCTAAAGGGTTGTACTTAGTGTCTTCATTAATCAGAGGGGTGTTTTGGGCGTAACATGCAATCAACCAATCAGAGATCATCTCCCATTCCCTTTAAAAGCCAGGTGCGTTTGGACCTTGGAGCATTGCTGTTATGATGGAGGATTTGCACCGTAATATTTTTATTTGTAATCTTCTGCATGTGTGTGTGCTGCTGTGCGTTCCTGTGTGTGTAACAAGCATAGTGTGCACGAGTCTAGGAGCATTTTACTAATGCTCTGTTAAAATAACAATGAAATGCTGCGTTATTGACTTTAGACCAGGTTTTTTGAAATTGATAACTGCGTTGATCTTAAACTAGCGAAGACACTTGGGTCGGGCTTTGCACCGCGCTGCGCCGGGTGCAAGACAGGACCCTAAGTCTCAGAGAACAAGACGTCGTGACCGATAAGACCCAATCAGGAGGAGAAACGTTGGCGTCAGTGTCGGCGTCGCCAAAGGTCTCCGTTTGGAACCTTTGAAAACACTCGGAAACACCAGAGCAGGGGGAATGAGAAGGGGAAACGCCAGAGCAGGGGGAATGAGAGGGGGTAACACCAGAGCAGGGGGAATGAGAGGGGGTAACACCAGAGCAGGGGGAATGAGAGGGAGGAAACACCAGTGCAGGGGGAATGAGAGGGGGAAATGCCAGAGCAGGGGGAATGAGAGGGGGTAACACCAGAGCAGGGGGAATGAGAGGGGAAAACACCAGTGCAGGGGGAATGAGAGGGGGAAATGCCAGAGCAGGGGGAATGAGAGGGGAATGAGAGGGGGAAACGCCAGAGCAGGGGGAATGAGAGGGGAATGAGAAGGGGAAACGCCAGAGCAGGGGGAATGAGAGGGGGAAACGCCAGAGCAGGGGGAATGAGAGGGGGAAATGCCAGAGCAGGGGGAATGAGAGGGGGAAACACCAGAGCAGAGGGAACGAGAGGGGGAAACGCCAGAGCAGGGGGAATGAGAGGGGGAAATGCCAGAGCAGGGGGAATGAGAGGGGGAAATGCCAGAGCAGGGGGAATGAGAGGGGGAAACACCAGAGCAGAGGGAACGAGAGGGGGAAACGCCAGAGCAGGGGGAATGAGAGGGGGAAACGCCAGAGCAGGGGGAATGAGAGGGGGAAACGCCAGAGCAGGGGGAATGAGAAGAGGGAAATGCCAGAGCAGGGGGAATGAGAGGGGAATGAGAGGGGGAAACGCCAGAGCAGGGGGAATGAGAGGGGGAAATGCCAGAGCAGGGGGAATGAGAGGGGGAAATACCAGAGCAGGGGGAATGAGAGGGGGAAACGCCAGAGCAGGGGGAATGAGTGGGGGAAACACCAGAGCAGGGGGAATGAGAGGGAAACGTAGCAGAAGATATTCCTTTTTAAACCAAAACGTAGCAGAGTAAATGTAGCTTCAAACGGAGACCTTTGGCAACACCGACACTGACGCCAACGCTGCAGCCTGATTGGATCTCATCGATCACGAGGTCTTGTTCTCCGAGCCCCTAAACCGGAGACATTTTGTAAACACTTCTGACCCGTTTTGGTTTGGAATCAGTTTGGGACAGTCTGGGCTCGCTGTGTTTCTTCCTGCAGCTCTTCATCTCACAGGCCTTAAATAACTCGGAGGCAGCGAGGGATGATGGGAAAGTTCTCGGAGCTGAAATTTCACGCTGTCAATTCAAAAATGCTGCTGGACGGCCGCTGTCTTTGGCAGCTGACGCTCGGTCTGTCTTTACCACTGCACAGACACTCAACAGCCCAAAAAATAATCACAGGAAGATCCTGAGCAGACCCCCTCGACTGGCTGGAGCCGTTTTTAAAGGGTTACTTCGTTCTATTTCAACCTGGATCCTATTTACCAGACCCCATTTACAAAAACAGTACTTTTATCATGATAAAACACACTTCATTCAGAGTGGACAGAAACTAAATAAAACTATCAAAATTCGTAACCCAAAATCTTTCCACTGTTCCAACAATCACCACTCTGGTTTGGTTGAAATAAACCCTTAATTCACCCATTTACATGTGGAAATATGCTGGCTCTATACACGCTAAAAGTCCTGATTATTTACATGGAGTCTGGTGGAAATATGCTGGCTCTATACACGCTAAAAGTATTGATTATTTACATGGAGTCTGGTGGAAATATGCTGGCTCTATACACGCTAAAAGTATTGATTATTTACATGGAGTCTGGTGGAAATATACTGGCTCTATACACGCTAAAAGTCCTGATTATTTACATGGAGTCTGGTGGAAATATGCTGGCTCTATACACGCTAAAAGTAATGATTATTAACATGGAGTCTCGTGGAAATATGCTGGCTCTATACACGCTAAAAGTACTGATTATTAGGGCTGTGTATTGGCAAGAATCTGGCGATACGATACGTATCATGATACATGGGTCACGATTCAATATATTGCAATATATTTCAATACTGTGCGTAAGGCGATATCTTGGGATTTTTTTTAAAGTATAATTTTAGAAAAACATGATGCGCATAAAATTCAAAGAAGTTTACTTTAGGTAAACAATTCAGTACACAGAAAATCAAACTGCCAGTTTGGGATTGTGGTCCCAGGTTCTTAGTGAGCTAATGTTTATATGCTAAAGTAGGCCAAAGTTCAGCCATAGCTACGTTGTTAGCTTCTAGCAAAAAGTCAGGCACTGTTAGACACTGTTAGGTACTGCTAGGCACTGTTAGGCCCTGTTAGGCACTGTTAGGCACTGTTAGGCACTGCTAGGCACTGTTAGGCACTGCTAGGCACTGCTAGGCACTGTTAGGCACTGTTAGGCACTGCTGGGCACTGTTAGGCACTGTTAGGCACTGCTACACTGCTAGGCACTACTAGCCACTGCTAGGCACTGTTAGGCACTGCTAGGCACTGCTAGGCACTGTTAGGCACTGCTAGGCACTGCTAGGCACTGCTAGGCACTGTTAGGCCCTGTTAGGCACTGCTGGGCACTGTTAGGCACTGTTAGGCACTGCTACACTGCTAGGCACTACTAGCCACTGCTAGGCACTGTTAGGCACTGCTAGGTACTGCTAGGCACTGTTAGGCCCTGCTAGGCACTGCTAGGCACTGTTAGGCACTATTAGGCACTGCTAGGTACTGCTAGGCACTGCTAGGCACTGTTAGGCACTATTAGGCACTGCTAGGCACTGCTAGGCAGTGTTAGGCACTGCTAGGCGAGGACACTAGTGGTGTGTCTCAGCATAGCCATCTAGTGGTAGGGGGTTTAAACACAACATAAACATGAACCACTGTCTTACATGAATATTTTTGCATGTAAACAAAAAAAAAATCGATTTTGATCATTTTTGAAAATCGATACAGTATTGCTAAAAAAATAATTTTAATACTCAAGTGTATTGATTTTTTCTTACCCCCAATTTCCACCAACTGCAGGACGGCTGCGTTCTGACTCCGTCCCAGCTCCGGCGGTCCGCAGCCCTCCGGTGGATCATATTTCCCTGCACTGCACCTTGAAAACATCATAATGAGCGGAGACAGGCCTGAAACAAACTGTAGTTGGTTTTGTGGTTCTGTTTATAGAAACTACATCCTGTTATATTGTGTATTCATACGGGAATTCGCGAGATCTCGTGGGTCCTCGTGACTTCAGCTGTCATTCATGGCTACAGCCGTTCGGCAACAAATACGGAGCTGGTAGGTACTGACAGACGGCGGAGCACTGAGCCGATCCGCAGTTGGTGGAAATCCGCCGTTACTCTACTAAAAGTCCTGATTATTTACATGGAGTCTGGTGTAGTTTGGTGATGGTGATTTCGGGGCTGTTTCATGTTAAACTAAAAGGATCTTACTCTTTAACTAAAAGGTCTATCTCTGTAGGGATCCTTTCATAATGTTGTCAGACACTTAGAATAATAATCTGAGTCTGTCAGCAGCAACAACAGAACTTTTAGTGGACGCTGACTGATGCTGAACATTAGTCCAACAAGTTTTTGGAAAGTGAAGTTCTGTCAAAAAAAGATTAAAATGTTTTAAAAAGGATTTTTTTTGTGTGTGTTGTGTGACAGTACAGAGTTTACGGTTCCGATTTTTTACTTTTTTGATGGTTTTGTCATTTTTGCGCACTTTTCAAATCTTTTTTTCCTGCTGCTTTTGTAGATTTTTCTGTCTCTTCGCCATTTCTGTCGCTTTCTCTGCAAAATCCTTGTCACCTTTGTTTCCTACGCTTTGGTTGCTTTCACCAAAGTTTTTGACTCTTTCTGTTTTCAACGTTTTTGTATCCTTTTTAACGTTTTTTTCCCGCTTTTTCAACAACATAGCGGCGTGTTTTGCCGCTGTCTTGCTTAATAGTGGACCACGTTCAAAGATTGTTGTTCCCATTAGAGTCCGGATTGGGACGCATTTTTCTGTCCCAGCCTGGCCCGAGTCCGACAGGCATTAAGATATTTCTGTCCGAGCCCGACCCGAGCCCAACACGGTTAAAATCTCATTTTTTTCTCATATTAATGACACATGTACATGTAGCCTAATATGCACGTGTTTTGTGTTACAGCTACATAAACAAATTTCCGCACACAGGAAGACGGACCTTTGCATCAAGTGAAAACAGGCCCATTGGCTGCCTACATAATAAGCTGTTTTAAATTTAAAATGTTCAATGCCTTATTACACTGATGTGACCTGAACATCATTTCTAAATATCTGTCCGAACCCGGCCCGTCCCGGCCCGTCAGGTACCGTCGGGCTCAGGTCAGGTATCCATCCTCTAGTTCCCATCACTCACTTAGACACAAAAACATGAGAACATACAGAGTCCAGGTCGAGAGAAAAGTTCCCCTTTAATGTCACGATCCAAGAACTCAGATTCCTTCAGCTGCTCGTCCTGCAGAGACTCAACCACAGGAAGTGATTCCTCCACTCACACTGTGTGTGTGTGTGTGTGTGTGTGTGACTTCCTGCGGTCTCATTACGTTCGCCCCGTTTCCCTCCAGCGAACATCAGATGTAACCAAACCAGAGGACAAAATAAGAGCATTACTTTTTAAAGACGTTGTCCCGAAGAAGGGGAGCTGGTGATGCGTGCTGACAGCGGCTGCTAATTGGAGTAAATTAATTTACCTCGGGCGCCCGTGTTCGCACAAAGCGCCGCTCGCCGCGTGAATAAGTGATGATCGGCAGCGCCCATATAAGCCCCGACTTTTTGAATCATTTAACGCTGCAATCTGCTAATTAGCAGGGAGAAAAGCCAGCTTTCAGCCACAATTAAGACAGGCCTCTGTCAGTCAGGGGGGAGAGGGGGGGGGGAGGGGCGGAGAAGGAGCGCTTCATTTATTTATCCTCTGAGCAGATGCTGAGTGCAGCGGGGGCTTGGATGGAGAGGGAGAGGGAGAGCGAGGGATCTGAAGGGCTCAGAGAGGGAAGAGGGGAAGAAGGGTTGGCGTGCGGTAGAAGAAGTTTTCCCTCCCTCCCTCCCTCCCTCCTTCTCTCCCTCCCTCCCACCTTCCCTCCCTCTTTTCTCTTCCTCTTCTTGTTCTGTTTCCTCAGAGGAGGCGAGCAGCGTGGTGGGCTGTCACCGACGGCAACTGAAGCAAAAACAAAAGACTGAAATGTGAGGAGGAGGTTAGAGGAAAGGTGGTGTTAGTGCTGTAGCATCTCGAGGCACACACACACACACACACACACACACACACACACACACACACACACACACACAGGCAGATACACACACACACACACACACACACACACACTCACACTTTTTCAACGTTTGTCACTTTTTTTTTCAACATTTCAAAGTTTATTGTCATATGCACAGTAAGGATAGTTAAACAAGCCCATACACACACACACACACCCACACACACACACACACACACACACACACAGCCACCCACCCACACACACACACACACACCCACACACACACAGCCACACACACTCTGGGAGGGTTCCTGTTTCACTCAGAGTGTTAACCAGTTGTACAGCCCAAGGTCAGACACGGCCCGCAGGTTCCCCGGGTCCTAACACACCCACGCCCCCCCCCCACCCCCCCCTCGGCTGGCACGGGTCCAACTGAGCGTGCTCAGAGTGGATCTCACTCCAAGTGTCCCGCGGCTGGGCGGCTGCACGGCTGTATGTGTTCAGTCTGCAGTCTGACCATGTTTGACGTGGTTGAGCTGCAGATCTGAAGGTGAAACAGCTCCAAAATTAACTTTAAAACCACGTTTATCTCAGTGTGATACATACATATATATATATATATATATATATATATATATATATATATATATATATATGAAGAATGGGGCAAATTACGGTGGTCGAGACTGTTCAACAGACATGCAAACGCTAATACAGAAATAAAAAGCTACAACGCAGATGTATTTGTGTAGTAGTGTTTGTATTTACACACACAGTAACACACACACACACACACACAGTAACACACACAGTAACACATACACACACAGACAAACATACACACACACACACACACACACACACACACACACACACACACACTCTGGGAGGGTTAGCAGAGCTTTTGCATTTCATTTCATACATGACATATGAGTGAAGGAGATGGACAGAAACACGCTGAACGTGTAAATCAAAGCTGTGTGTCTGAGACGTGAACACAGCGTTGGGTTCAGGGATGTCCTCGCGGCACCGCCTCGCTCTCATTACGACACGCAGCGCCGACCCGGTCAAGTTATTCACGCTCAGGCCCGGGGAGTCCCGCCCCGGACATCCGGCGCCGAGCAGCGGCGGGGCGAAGGTAATGAATATGTTAAAACAGGAAGCCCTGAGGATTTATGACCCACACAACGCTGGGGAACGTATGCATGTTTATGCAGAGCAGCGTCTGCTGACTGCTGATTATTTATCAGCACAGGAGGAGGAAGTACTCGGATACTCTGAATACTCTGATACAGTCAAATCTTCCATCAGTAAAAGTCCTGAGAATGTTACTTTTTTTGGTTTTAAACATTAGTACAGGTTGACGAATAAGAAGCATGAAAATATTCCTCACACAACTAAACAAACGTAGGCCAACTCATGCATCAGTGCATGAATACACAATATACGCCCACATAGACACCAGACAAGGCCACTGGAACAACAACAACAAATAAGGCCCTGTTTACACGAAGGGAAGATGCAGATATTTTCCTGCGGTTTGGCCTCTCATTTACATGAAAACCCCATTTTTATCACAGAAAACGATTATTTCTAAAAACTCTGGCCAAAGTGGAGATTTTGGAAAACTTCTTTTGCACGTTTGAATGTAAACTGAGACAAACGGAGGTTTAGGCAGCCGAGAGAGAGAGAGAGGAAGTGATTCGTTGCTGTTGTTGCTATTTTCGGGATTGTGATTGGCTAACGTGGGCTTGAGCTTCTCGTTGCACCGCCACCTACAGGTGTGGCGTGCTCTTAACGACATTGACAGCATATATACACGGGCACATGTAAACGAATACTTTTCTGAACACGCAGAGGTTCTAAATGTCCGTTTATGATTGATGATAGCCGGCCACGTGTAAACGTAGTCTAATAATATACATTAAAAAAAACATATGGAGGAGACTGTGCTAAAAATGTGAACCAGAGAGCTCTTGTATTGTGTAGGAAGAGGGGGCTGAGCCTGTAGATCATCACTGAAGGTCAGTTATATATTGAAGATAGCTGTCTGGACCCATTCTGCATCGACTGAAGCAATTCCATCTTTTAGTGTAGATGGGTCTCCTAAAGGCTCTGACACACCAACCCGACGGCCGACCATCGGCAGAAAAGGCAGTCGGACTGATCAGCCTCCCCGAGTTGGTCCAAAAAGTGCCTCAGAACACACCTAAGCGACGCCGACTTCAGCGTAATACGTCTCCATAACAGCAGGTGGCGCTAATCTGTATTGTCGCCCAAAAAATGAAAACCGGCAGCTGATTGGACGAACGCGTCACGTGGGTCTGGCTGCTCCCGGATTTTACATCCGGGCATAATGGGGGCCTCGTTCGGAATACGATCTCATATTATACGAAGATAGTTCACCGAAACGTGTTTCTGAAAACATTTTAAGAGAGAAATAGGCCGTGCAGTTGCTGAATCTGTCTTCATTTCAGATCGACAAAGGTCAGTTTAAAAGTTTTTCGTCAGATCCTGCTCGTCATATATATATATATATGGGCCAGAATGAGACATGGGGGGGGAGGGCATATCATAGTGGGGGGTCTGGGTGTCCTCAGGGAAAATTTGAGCGTCAAAGACTTCATTTCCTGCATTCTGACACCCTTTTATGCACCAATTTGCGGTGGAAATCCCTTTATTTCGCCTATGCAAAGATAAAAAACACAGATGACAATTCAACATATATCAAAAATATAATGTAAAGTATGTCGTTATGTGTCATTGGGCATCTTTAAGAGGGTATATGGAAATCCTGGAGCTTTCTTAGTGGGTATACCGCGTATACCTGCGTATCACGTAGACTACACCACTGGGTTAAAATAAATACTTTCCTACATAAGGGTGAGTTTAAATGTGCCGTGTCGACGGGGCTGGTTCTTCACATGTGTAATCAGGACTAAACAGAGCATGTGCAGAGGGAATCAGCTGATTCCTAAGTGAAGAAACTGAGCCGTGGTTTTCATTTCCCCCAACATTATCCCTCCTGTTGTCCTCGGGTCAAATCTGACCCATTTTCTAGAAGTTTCAACATCAGAAATTTGGGTTTCTTTTTAACGAAATTGTCAAAAACTAAATAACAAGGATGGTTCGCTACAGCGCTCTTCAGAAGTTAAATAAATGATCAGTTCACTACTATTTTTTTTTTTACTCAAAAGTTAGGTATAATTTAAAAATCCAACGAGGTTTATCGACCATGAATTCCAAAAAATAAGTGTAACACTATAGTAGTAATGAGCTGGTGTCCGTGGTGTGTTTACAGTACTGGTGGTGGTGGGAAAAGCCTCAACAGTAAGACAACAAAAAGGGACAAAGACATTGAAAAAGGGTCAAAAATGGGTCAAAAACGTCAAAAAATTGTACAAAAAAAGGCAGAAAATGAGTCACAATCACCGGGAAAAAAAGGTTAAATCTTCTATTGTGACCTGAGATGACAACAAGTGCGTGGTCGGCGGGGGAAGACAACAGGAGGGTTAAGCCCGACACACACCGAGCTGATAATCGGCCGTCTGACAGTCTGGCGAGGTCGGTGACTTGAGTCTGTTCGGTGTGTTCCGTGCCGTCGTCCGTCCGAGGGCCCGTCGGCCTTCATTTTGGCTGATTTGACATGTATAATCAGCGGGGCGGGCACTGCCGGTAGTCGGACTCAATGAGCCATCTGATTGGTGGAGAGCTAACCAGGAAACAGGGGGCGGGATGAGCGTGACTAGAGTCTCTCAAAATCTGATGAAAATCTTTTAAACTGACCTTTGTTGATCTGAAATGAAGACAGATTCAGCAACTGCACGGCCTATTTCTCTCTTCAAATGTTTTCAGAAACACGTTTCGGTGAACTATTTTAGTCCAATATGAGATCGTATTCTGAACGAGCCGCCATGACAGTCAGGCTGTGAATTTCCGGAGAAACCAGACCCACGTGACGCGCTCGTCCAATCAGCTGCCGGATTTCATTTTTGGGCGACAATACAGATTAGCACCGCCTGCTGTTATGGAGACGTATTACGTCTTGTCTCTTTAGTGTGTTCTGAGGAACTTTTTTGACCAACTCGGGGAGACTGATCAGTCCGACCGCCTTTTCTGTCGACGTTTGGCCGTCTGGTTGGTGTGTAACGGCCTTTAAATGTTCAGTGAGAGCGTATGGAGTACTGGACATAGACTGAGCCGTGTCTCTGAGATCCTGGTTCTCTCTCAGCGTTGCCAGAGCCTCTCGTCCCCACGCTGCTTTTCAGAGGCTGAAGTCTCCCACTTTTTCGAGCAAAAAACCCTCAGAAAAAGCTTCTTCAACTTCTTCCTACGTCTTACGAACATGAACAATGTCTTTCGAGTTGCTTTTTTGTTGCTAAGGCTCCGGCTTGTTTTCTACGTCAGAAAAAATGTCTGACAAAGGGCCAAACGTTGTCAAATGGATGCCGGACTGTTACATGTTTCTACTTTCTCTACATTTCGGGGGAAATATTTGTACTTTAACTGCTCAACATTTCTATTTCTGACGGTATATATATGCCGTGTTTCTGAGCTCCTGGTTCTCTCTCAGCGTTGGCACTGCCTCGCATTCCCAAAATAAAAAAAAATGAAAAGCGTCCCCGTGCTGCCTTCAGAGGCTGAAGTCTTTCACTTTGATCTGAAAGTCTTTGCAGCCTCATTGACTGTAATGAGATCTGGAGAATCCGTGAGGACGGCGGGGATTTGACGCCGAGCCGAAAAACTCCGGCCGGGGAATCGGCAGCGGGCACAAACAAAATCGAAAGAGGAGAAAGAGGAGGAGGAAGATCTCAGATGGCTTGGCAAGCGTTTTGCCTCCCCCCTCCCCGCCTCCCTCTCCTCCATCCCAACGTTAATTTCCCAGACGTGTGAGATCCAGGGTAGGCGGTTGGGGGCGAGGGGGGTGGGGGTGGGGGGGGCGTTTGGCAGCGTGGCTGCTGGATGTTTCTCTGTGCAGCGCGCGGCGTGCGTCCCCAGACGAGACGCGGCGCTTCTGTAATCTCACCAGCTGACTGCCGTCCAGTCCATTAATCAGTCAGTCAAGGTCTGAGAGGCCCCGAAGACCCTGAACGTACCCCGAGGTGGAGGTGGGGGGGTGGTGGGGGGGTGTGTCCGCCGGCTCTGGGTCAAGGAGACGACGTCGGTGTCACCGACACAGAAACAAACTCCACAAACACTACGACGCCCCCGCAAACACGGACCAAAACGGAGAAAGAATACATGAAAACCTTGTTTCTTAATGCGTGGATCTAAGGCTTAGACCAAGTTCACCTGCTAGCAGTTTCAGTTTTATTAATCAAAACTGGGCTTTTTTCAAAGTTTTTTGTTCCTTTATTACGTTTTTGCTGCTTTTTTGAATTTTTTGGGACCATTTTTTCATAGTTTTTGTCAATTATTTGTCGTTTGTCATTTTTTGCAGTTTTTTGTCGTTTTTTCTTCATTTTTTGTTTTTTTTCAAAGTCTTTGTTCCTTTATTACATTTTTGCTGTTTTTTTTAATTTTTTTGGGACAATTTTATCAAAGTTTTGGTCATTTTTTTGTAGTTTTTGTCATTTTTTTGTCGTTTTTTGCTGTTTTTTGTTGTTTTTTTGTCATTTTTTTGTCGTTCTTTTGTCTTTTTTAGTTTTTTTCAAAGTCTTTGTTCCTTTATTATGTTTTTGCCGCTTTTTTGAATTTTTTTGGGACAATTTTTTCAAAGTTTTGGTAATTTTTTTGTTGTTTTTGTCGTTTTTTGTCGTTTTTTTGTCATTTTTTTGTTGTTTTTTTTTTGTCGATTTTTTTGTCATTTTTTTAAGTCTTTGTTCCTTTATTACGCTGTTGTCGCGCTTTCTATGTTTTTGTCTTATTTTCTATGTTTTCGTCGCCTTTATTGAGGATTTTTTTTTTTTAAAGATGATTTTTTTGGCACTTTTTAGGCCTTTATTTGATAGGACAGCTTAGACATGAAGGGAGAGAGAGAGAGAGAGGGAACGACATACAGCAGAGGGCCGCAGGTCGGAATTGAACCTGCAGCCGCTGCGGCGAGGACTGAGCCTCTGTACATGGGGCGCACGCTCTACCAGGTGAGCTACCCAGGTGCCGCTTTTTGTCTCTTTCCTCAACCCAAGCGGACCCGACATGTCCCGGGACCTCCCTAGATGTAGATCTCACCCCCCCCCCTAATGTTGAACCCAAAGTTACGCCCGTCCTCTGAGATGTATGCGCCTACATAACAACAATTTTAGTTCAAAGTTAATGATGATTGACTTTCAAAAGAAAGAAAAACTAAAGCTTGAGATATGCTTTTAAAAAGGTTATAGTTTTCTAAAAAACTAAAAAAGCTTTTCTATCGGCATTATTTAACCATTCGACATCCCCCCCAATATTTAAACATGATCAAAATGCCCCCCTCCCTCCAATATATTCATTAGATAATATGTATTGCTATTCTACGACAGAAAACTATGTAGATTTGGTGTTACTTTCTATTAAGTGCTACCTACCTGGCAATTAATCGGTTTTATTCATTCTGGAAAAAGTGTCAAAAACTTCGAAAGACCCCCTCCGGAGACACCCCCGGCTGTCATATTGTAAGAATATTTTATAAGAGTTTGTATGTGCTCGTTGTAGAAGAGCAGTGTGCAGTCAAATTGAGGAAGTGGTTAAAAGTACTCCGGGTGACCTCTTGATGCACAAAAGGTTAAGCTTAAATCATAAAAATAGTTTTTTTTAGGGTTTATATGGCATAAAAGTGAATTGTTTAACCCTCTTGTTGTCTTCCCCTCGACCATGCAACTTTTAAACTTTCTAGGTCAAGGAACGGCGCCAGGGCAGCTCCGTTCAACGCATTCTCATGAACCGGTTCGTATGATATCCTATGAGATTACGGCGACCGCTAAACGGTCACGTGAGGTTAGCGTCTTCACAGTTAAATTTAGCCGAGAAAAGGTGACTGTGAGCCGGGTACAGAGCACCGTGAGGAGACTGAGAGGCCGATGCAGTTGAGTTTCTTCAGGATATGAACACCTGTTTCCTGGTGAAAGTCTTGTGTTTTCTCCTTAACTTCTTCAGGACATGATCACCTGTTTCCTGGGTGAAAGTCTTGTGTTTTCTCCTTAACTTCTTCAGGACATGATCACCTGTTTCCTGGTGAAAGTCTTGTGTTTTCTCCTTAACTTCTCCAGGACATGAACACCTGTTTCCTGGGTGAAAGTCTTGTGTTTTCTCCTTAACTTCTTCAGGACATGATCACCTGTTTCCTGGGTGAAAGTCTTGTGTTTTCTCCTTAACTTCTTCAGGACATGATCACCTGTTTCCTGGGTGAAAGTCTTGTGTTTTCTCCTTAACTTCAACATCAACATCACACCATGCTGTGTTCCTGCCTCGCTTCCTGTGTGGTTTGGATTTCACGCTGCAGTTTTTCATTTCTTATTAACGAGCGTGTAAATAATAAGTGGGGGGGGGGGGGACGTTTTCTCTTTCTCTTCGGGGGTGTGAAGATGCTCGGGACTCAATCCCATCAGCACCGACCGCACAGCGTCCTCCTGACCTTCTCTCTCTCTCTCTCTGTCTCCCTCTCTGTCTCTCTCTCTCTCTCTGTCTCTCTGTCTCTACCTGTCTGTCTACTACTGCCTGTGATGTTTAGCTCTGTGTACCTGTCTCTCTCTCTACCTGAAGAACCAGCCTTTAATAATCCCCTCAGATGCATGTTGGGAGCTCTCCGAGGTCCTCGGGCCTCAGGTTGGGCAGCAGAGGCTGCAGAAGATGGATTCAGGTGTTTGTAAGCTCTAGACGATGTGTGTGTGTGTGTGTGTGTGTGTGTGTGTGTGTGCATGTGTGTGTGTATCTGTGTGTGCGTGTGTGTGTCTGTGTGTGTGTGTGTGTGTGTGTGTGTGTGTGTGTGCATGTGTGTGTGTCCATGTATGTGAATCTTTGTGCATGTGTGTGTGTGTGTCTCTTTGTGTGTGTTTACAGTATCTGTGTGCCTGTGTGTGTCTGTGTATGTGTGTGTAGGCGTGTGCGTCTGTGTGTGTGTGTTTGTTTGTGTGTCCGTGTGTGTGTATCTGTGTCTCTGTGTGTGTCCGTGTGTGTGTGTTTACAGTATCTGTGTGCCTGTGTGTGCCTGTGTGTGTGTATGCCTGTGTGTGTCCGTGTGTGTGTGTGTGTGTGTGTGTGTGTGTGTGTGTGCAGTTTAATTAAAACAGTGTATGAGTAGGAGAGGTCATTAGCGCCGAACAGATGGGGCCCTGGTTGCCACGGAGACGCTCCTCATTGTTTACAGCGCCTCTCTTTGTTTGGCTGCTCCTCTAAATGAGCCGTGGCTCCGGAGACGACGGCGGCGTGGGACGCTGCTGCAGCAGAAGAAGAGTTCGCCACCGCCGCTGTTAGTTTCCTCCGTAAATGTTCCTCCGGCCCCGAACATCTGCAGCTCTCTGCTCCGGTTCCACACTGTAAGAAATATCTGCTGTACCACCGAAATAGTCCCTGATAGAATGCGATGATTCACAGTTATATTTCTGTTCATTTACTACATTATGGACCCGATCTTGCACCCGGCGCAGCGCAAAGCCCGACCCAAGTGTCTTTGTTAGTTTAAGATCGACGCAGTTGTCAGTTTCCCGTCCAGCGCCCACGTCGTTTAAATAACAAATGCACCTGAGCCCATCTGTGGCCCATGGCTGGTCTTACAGGGAGGTGTGTTCAGGTGCATTCTGGGCGAGCTGGTCTTACAGGGAGGTGTGTTCAGGTGCATTCTGGGCGAGCTGGTCTTACAGGGAGGTGTGTTCAGGTGCATTCTGGGTGTGCTGGTCTTACAGGGAGGTGTGTTCAGGTGCATTCTGGGTGTGCTGGTCTTACAGGGAGGTGTGTTCAGGTGCATTCTGGGCGTATTACTATCTTGAGGCAGCGGGAAGTGATGGCACCATTGACCAACAAAAACCTGGTCTAAAGTCAATAACGCAGCATTTCATTGTTATTTTAACAGAGCATTAGTAAAATGCTCCTAGACTCGTGCACAGAGCGCACACTATGCTTGTTACACACACAGGGACACACAGCAGCACACACACATGCAGAAGATTACAAATAATAATATTACGGTGTAAATCCTCCATCATAATATCAATGCTCCAAGGTCCAAACGCACCTGGCTTTTAAAGGGAATGGGAGATGATCTCTGATTGGTTGATTGCATGTTACGCCCAAAACACACCTCTGATTAATGATTAATGAAGACACTAAGTACAACCCTTTAGGACCATGCACCCGGCACACGGACACTTTTTTTCTGTTGTTAAACTAGCAAAAGTGGATTTGGACACGCCCTAAACGCACCTGCACCAGGCGCTTCACGCCGTGCACTTAGATCATTAAAATAGAGCCTTTCGAATTGCATTATGGGATCTTTATTCATGTGCTTGGACAGCTAACGTAGTGAGCATTTCACAACATTATTATCGTAAATTATTAAGCTGCACTTGGATTAGGGGTTAGCCAGAGTCCAAAGCGCCAAAAAAAGTTTGAAAAGCGTTGAAGAAAAAAATTCCTCCCGGTCTTCCTCGGGTCAAATTTAACCCATTTACAAAAACTTTCTATATCAGAACTATCTTTCTATATCAGAACTATCTTTCTATATCAGAACTATCTTTCTATATCAGAACTATCTTTATACATCAGAACTATATTTCTATATCAGAACTATCTTTCTATATCTTACTGTAACTATGAGAAAAGAATGTTGAAAAAAAGTGACCAATGTTGGAAAAAGCTACAATAACACAGGAAAAAAAAAAATCAACATTTCTTTTAAAAGCTGCAAAAAGTGACAAAAAAAACATCAAAAACATCGCCAAAGGTGACAAAAACTTGTTAAAAATTGACAAAAACATAATTAAAAAAAACCACCGGAGGGGAAGATTTAAAGAGGTCAGAGACCGGGTCAACTGGACGAGCACTCTGCTCTCTCCTCTTTTTATTCCTCCTCTTCCTCCCACCCTCTCCATCTTTAATGGAAGACAGAACAATGCTTCCTCCCCCGATGACTCCCCCTCTCTCTCTGATAATTAGCCGGGGGTCATCATTTTTTGATAAAGCCGAGCAGCAGCAGCAGCAGCTGAGAGACGGAGAGACGGAGAGAGGGACACATTTCATTTGCATCATCGCTTGTTAATGCGGCGTCTCCCGCCAGCACAGGTCAGCCTGTTGGCGAGGAATCAGCGGCGAGGAATCAGCGGCGAGGAATCCCCGTCGCATCGTCTGAAATATTGAACATCGGAGGGCCGAGAGGCTGCAGGGAGAGAGAGAGAGAGAAGGGGGTAGGAAGGGGGGAGAGAGGAGAGACAGAAAGAAGAGACAGAGAGAGAGAGAGAGAGAGAGATTCGTGCTTCTGCAGTATTTCAGCTGAATGTGAGTAACTGTGTTAAAACTCAACCTCTCACTGTTCATTAACGTGCTGTTATGTGTTTGTTTTATTGCTCGTCTCATATTATCTTCTCATTTACAGTTTGGTCGACATAAAGCCCTAAAAACTCTCAGCAGAGACGTTCTCCAGCCATCGTAGAGTTCAGCAAATCAAGCAAAACAAAGATTACAGTTTAAAACCTGCACTGCACAACTGGCTGGGCCAACATTTATTGTGAACCTAAATTGATATATATTGATATACGGGCCGGATCAAAATCTTCAAGAGGCCAGGTTTGGCCCGCCGGCCTCGAGTTTGAAACATGAACAGTGTTGATACTTCTTTCTTTATCGAACCAGAGAAGCCAGAAGAGGACGAGCGCGTCACCTTCTGTATTAAACATATCATATTTCAGCCCAGTCTCACAGCAGTTTGTGTAAATGTGACGTTATATTGAATCTATTGATACGTGTTCACGGGGACATTTTTCTCATTTTTTATGTGGTGACCAGCACGAAATACCCTACGGGGAAAGGACGCCTCACACGCCGGGAGACGGCCGAAAAGGACACCCCATATGCCGGGAGGCGGGCGCGAGACGGCCGCTGGGGACGCAACTACGGAGAAAGGACGCCTCACACGCCGGGAGATGGCCGAAAAGGACGTCACATACACGGCGGGAGATGGCCGAAAAGGACGCCACATACACGGTGGGAGATGGCAGAAAAGGACGCCTGATATGTCGCAAGGCGGCCGCTGGGGACGCGACTACGGGGAAAGGACGTCACACGCCGGGAGACGGCCGCGGGGGACGCGCGGCAATAACGGGACGGTTGTGATTAGGAAGACTACAGGAAACTAAACGCCACACGCGGGACGCCATCCCCACTCGCCCAGGTGAAAGTCCTGTGTAGTTTGACCCGACAAACCTCCCTACACTGATTTTTGGCTCTTTATATTACTCTCTACCATTTTTGTGCTGCGACCACGAAATATGTTTCCCATTGAAATACATTACTTCACATTTTCATGCTGGCCACCACGTAAAAAATGAGAAAAACGTCCCTGTGAACACGTATCAATAGATTAAAAATAACGTGACATTTACACAAACTGCTGTGAGACCGGGCTGAATATTTCAGGCAGAAGTGACTGAAAAGACACAAAGCTCCTCCGTGTATTTCCTTAAAGCTACATTGTGTAAGAATTTCTCCCATCTAGCGGTGAAATTGTATCTGACAACCAACTAAATATTACTTTCTAGCCCCTCCTATTCCGAGCGTGTTTTGACTTCTACAGTGGCCGAATTATTCCAAGTACGACTTCGTCCGACAGAGTTCCTTCAACTCCAATATTAACTTTGGTCTTTGCCTGTCGTGATGTCGTTTTAATTCTCTTTTTAACTTCCTTGGCGTCTCCGTTACATGTCCTCGAGAGTAGGTGTGATCCTCCATCTTCAACAGCCTGGCGTTCGTCACGGTGCCACCGAGTGTAACGGTAGAGATCCATATGTCCGACACGACTGAAGCGTGGTGTCGTGACGTCATACATCCATGGTTGATGCTCCACGCCCCTGACCGGCAGCTGATTGGATGAACACGTGTCGTGGGTTTGGCTTCTCGAGAATTTCAACAGAGTGTCATGGCGGCTCGGTGAGAATACGATCGCGTATTTTATGAAAATAGTTCACTGAAACGTGTTTCTGAAAACATTTTAAGAGAGAAATAGGCCGTGCAGTTGCTGAATCTGTCTGATCTGATCTTCAGATCAACAAAGGTCAGTTTAAAAGATTTCCGTCTACTTCTACTGGATAGTCGCATCACGTTCAACGGATTAATTTGCATAAAGATGTGCATCGGCCAGCTTTTGGACGCGCAGCATTTTTTCAAATGCAGCACCGCCTTCCCAGAATGCTTTGCGTGCACGTTGAGGTCGCTTGACGTCACCCAGAGGAACAGAGTGGAGCACGGCGCGACAGAAGCGTTGCACGGTCAAATGGATCTCTACCGTAAGAGGGTGAAATGCGGAGGTATGTCCCTCTTTGGCTAAGGTACTTTAAAGATGGAGGCGCAACATGGCGTCCGTCATTCAAGCGAGTTGCTCGTATGTATCCTGAATGATTCTGAATGGCAGATTCTACACTTACGAGAATACTTTGATTAGTTGGTGGAAGTAATTACACATGAATGAGCTCATATTTGTGAAGGAACAAAGGGGTTTTTGCTCAAAAATCAACTCAAAAAATTACACAATGGAGCTTTAAAGGTAAACTTTACCAATAATTCAGTTGTCACCTGTCCTGACGCTAAACGCTAAAGAGGGAAAGTTGCCGATTTTGAACTCTGACGCGAGTCATCCAGCAGTTAAACAGAACAGAAGATCTGCCAGCTCTCCCTTAAAGGGTAACTACAGTTTTTTTCAACCCTATGTTCCTGTGTTTCTGTGTCTAAGTGACTGATGGGAACAACAATCTCTGACATTGGTCCAGTATTAAGAGAGATTGTTGCAGTCAGCAGCTGAGAAACAAGCTACAATGTAAGTTAATAGTAATTGTCCAGCTTGTATTTATCTTCACAAAAGTTCTGTTGTTGCTGCTGACAGACTCAGATTATTTTTCTAAGTGTCTGACAACATTATGAAAGGATCCCTACAGAGATAGACCTTTTAGTTAAAGAGTAAGATCCTTTTAGTTTAACATGAAACAGCCCCGAAATCACCATCACCAAACTACACCAGACTCCATGTAAATAATCAGGACTTTTAGCGTGTATAGAGCCAGCATATATCATCCTCACTTCTTCAAGACTTCATACGCATCAGACTCAGGCTACATCTCCACTGCTACTTTTGGTTTATAAAGGAATATCTTCTGCTACGTTTCCCCCTCTCATTCCCCCTGCACACACACACACACACACACGCACACACACACACACACACGCACACACACACACACACACACACACACACACACGCGCATACACACACACACACACACACACACACACGCACGCACAGACACAGACATACACACAGACACACACACTCTGTTTTGTCAGCTTGTTAAGTCTGCTTTTTTAGTTTTTTAGTTACTAACCTTTTTAACACTTAGTTACTGTAACCAAAGCAAAACATTACGCCATGAACGTAAAAAAGAAACCTAAAAACATGCTGAATAAGGGTCAAAAAATGGTGAAAAAAGTGTAAAAATAAAATTCAAAAAAGAGCGTCAAAACGGTGGCAAAAAACACAAAAAGATGCTGAAAAAAACGTAACAAGTAAAGGGTCTGAAAAAACGCCAAAACAAGCCGCCCTATGAAGACATGATTCTAACCTTCAGCCCGTTAACACCTGCGATCATCAACAGCTTCTCTATATGAAAGAATCCCATAATATCTCCCACAAAGCCCTTTTACCAGATTAAAAACGAGCGCCGTAACCTTCTGAATATTAACCTATGGCTGGGTGGGCGGAGGGGAACAGGGGAGCCGTGCTGGAAAACTATTATTTGGAGTCGATTACAGCGCGGCGGGCAGCGAGCGCTCCCCGGGAGGAAATATTACAGTAACGTTGGCGCTCACAGCGCCGGGACGCACGTTTGATCACAACAACAACAAAAAGGAAGAGAGCGTCTGCAACAGGAAGCTGTCAGCGGCGAGGAGTTCAGCATGTCAGGAAACAACAACGCTGCAGCTGCACCAACAGAGGCATTATGCAGTCCTTCCAAAGAAGTTTTTTTGTGATTGTTTTGGGCTAAAATCCTTGATTATGCAGCACGTTTTCTTAAAAAATGCGATGGAATATGTGGGATATTTATGCAATTTTATGCGATGAAATTGCGGGAACTTGCAAAAACTGCGGTTTCATCACGGCTTCATCGCGGGGTTTGCAGCTTTTCGATGATGTTCACGTCGCATAATAACGTCACTTCATAACGTTCCCATGGCAACAGGGGAAAACGGCTGCTCTTGTGTGAAGTAAAGGCAACATTTTTCAACTTTCTGCTAAGATATATGTGTGACTTTTTTGCAACGAAAATGCGGGGATTATGAAATCATGCAAGCCCCGCATATTTTGCGCGGAAATCTGCAATTTATGCAACGAAAGTGCGGCGTATTTGAAAAAATGCGACCCCCCCGAAATAAATATGCAGACTTTGGCTGATTATGCATTGAATTATGAGATTGCATAATCGCGTTTTTCTGGAGGGACTGATTGTGGGTAATCAGATCCTCAGATATGTTGCATCACAAACACGTTCAGACTTCTGTTTTCCTCTGATGTCAAAGTACTCAGATACTCAAGTAAAAGTAGTAACACCACAGTGTGAAGTCAGGGCTGTAGTACTTCATTTCGGACTCTGACTCAAGACGCATTTCTGTTGTCTCGGACTCGCCTTGGACTCGTTGGTATTTGGACTCGCACTTGTCTCGGTCTCGGCCGTTGGACTCGCCAAATATTCTAGTTCAGGAGTGTCAAACTCAACTTCCCAGAGGGCCACACTGGAAAATAAGAATCACATCAAGGGCCAGACATGTTTAGTTTTTTGATATGCTTTTATTTAATCCAAAAAGTCAAATATCTTTGACTGTATTATTGCATGTGTCAGATAGTCTTCTCACATACAGTTAAGTTGATATAAAGTCCTAAAGAAGTCAGGAAAAGTTCCTCAGCCATCAGAGAAAAAAAGCGCCCAAAAATGTCGGAAAAAGTGACAAAAACTTTGGGCCTCGAGTTTGACACGTGTTCTAGTTGGTCTGGACCGAGTCCAGCACTAAATACTTCTGTTCTAAAGTAATTTCCTCCATTAAAACTAAACCGTTAATGAAGCATCTCATTCAGAACAGGTATTAGTTTAAATCAAAATCCATCTAGAACGGGCGTTGTGATTGGTCGCCTGGTACACACCTGGCTGCATCATATACCTCAATCAACAGGTATCAGTTTCATTAAGACACAGACACAATGTCAGAGAGCTCTCTGTACTCTGGATCATTCAGGACAAGTCATACGCTCAAGAATGGGAACATTTCCATTTCATACTTTAAGTAAATAATGTGGCCTAATTTGACCATTTCTTTCTACGATCTTGACTGTCTCTCATTTGGACTCGGTCTCGACTAGTCCTGGCCTTGGACTCGACTAGTCCTGGTCTTGGACCCGACTAGTCTTGGACTCGGACTTGACTAGTCCTGGTCTTGGAATCAACAAAGGTGGACTTGACTACAGCCCATTGTGAAATTACACGTCTGTTACTTTAGCCTTAAAAGTTACTTAAGTCCTGACGGCGCTATCTGATGGCGCGGTCTGATGGCGCAGTCTGGCGGCAGGGATGTCTGACGGCTTTAAGAAACTGAGTTTGATACCTATGCTTTAGACCATGTGTCAAACTCAAGGCCCGCGGGCCAAATCGGACCCCTCGCAGATTCTGATCCGGCCCGCATATCAATTTAGGTTCACAACACATTTTGGCCCACCTAGTTTTTGTCACTTTTTCCGACATTATTGGGCTCTTTTTTCTCTGATGGCTGAAGGAACTTTTTCCTGACTTCTTTAGGACTTTATGTTGACTAAACTGTGAGTGAGAAGACTATCTGACACATGCAATAATACAGTCAAAGATATTTGACTTTTTCGATTAACTAAAAGCATATCAAAAAACTAAACATGTCTGGCCCTTTATGTGATTCTTATTTTCCAGTGTGGCCCTCTGGGAAGTTGAGTTTTACACCCCTGCTTTAGACAGACAAATCTTCCAAATCCCCCGCCCCACACACACACACACACACACACACACACACACACACACACACACACACTCTCTCACACACACACACACACACACTCTCTCACACACACACACACACACACACACACACACACACACCCCTCCTCTTTCTCCTGTCAGCTGATCCAACATGGCGGATCAGCTGGATGCTTTTGTCGTTAGTGTTTTTTGTCACTTTTTTTAACCGTTTGTTTGTGTAGATTCTTTCGTGTTTGTTGCTTACTTACGTTAAGGCGTCTGAACCCATCACGGTGACGCGGTGTGACTGCAGCGCCGGGCCAAGGCGTGAGGTAATTGCAGCCCATTTGTAGCGCGACAGCTGGGCAGAATTCACTCAGCCGTTTGGCCCCGGAGCGCGTCGTATTAAAACGTAATGACCCGGCTCTTTAGGGCCGCCAAGGAACCGCGGCTCCACCGTGTCACGCCGGTGCCGTGTCACACTCTGGACGCTGTTACCGCCGGCGACTTGGCTTCCTGGTTTATGCCCATCGGCGGCTGTGGCGGCGTGTTAGCGACTGGTTGGTGTCCAGATGTTGGTGACGACAAACTGACAGCCATGTTTTATTAATGTCTAGGAGACGTGAGAGCTAACGGGAGGAAGCTGATGGACGGTTTATTTACAGAAGACATGTTGGATCCAGTCGGGGGGGCTGCCATGTTGGATCAGCTGACAGGAGAAAGAGGAGGGGTGTGTGTGTGTGTGTGTGTGAACAACACATTTAGAACGAAATGTGCAAATTACAAAAATTCACATTCAAAATTGATAACTGATATGTTTGTGTGTGATGAAAACATTTTTCAAAGAAATTTTTCCATCATCATCACAGATACCATTCTCTTCACCACAGCTCTCATGGAACCAGGCAGAATGGATCACATTTTACCCTCCTCAGTAGCCTTAGGGTCCTTTGGGTCACCATAGTGGGTGTTGCAGACTTTGCAAGGTGATTTGCTTCTCTTGCCCTGCTTTTTTTCCCTTTTGGTTGCTTGCTGCCCGGGTACTTGCTTGGCTGGTTGCTTGCTGGATGACTTTTTTGTTTTAATATATTCAATGTGTTGCTCACTTGTGAGGTTATATGATGGTGGCTTCACTCTCTTTCTGATGACCCTCTCCCTTTGTGGCATTGAGATCAAGTCAGTGAATGTGACCGATCTCACAGACTGAACACAAAGAAAATAACAAAAAGAGCCTATGTTATTGCAAGAAATAGAATAATTATTTGGTGTACATTTTATATGATTAGGGACTAAATTGTGTGTATGTGTGTGTGTGTGTGTGTGTGTGTGTGTGTGTGTGTGTGTGTGTGTGTGTGTGTGTGTGTGTGCGTGCGTGCATGAATATGCATGCGTATGTTTGCATGAGCATGCATGTGTAACATGTCATGTAGCCTAAGTTTGAAAAGTAGTATAAAATATCACTTACTGTGGAGGTGGAAGGTCCCTCATCTTGGGAGTGGGTTTCTTCCTGTGGTGTGAACTGATTGAAGAGGTCATTATCTTCTTCCGGTACATCCTCCAACACAACCTCTTCTAGCACCACCTTCTCATCTTCTGGGAAAAAGTACAGTAGTTCCACAGGTAGCAGGGGTGTCAGGGAAGCAGAGGACTGAGGTCTGGCTGGCGGGTGGGAGGGCTGATGTCCAGAGAGCAGGGCTGATGGCTGGCGGGCAGAGTGGGTCAAGGTCAGCTGGGGCGACCATGGTCCAGTGGGCGGGGGTGGGAGAGACTGTGGTCTTGTGGATGGGGGTAAGAGACACTGCGGCCTTGTGGGTGGGGATGGTAGAGTGGATGGTAGCACTCTTTCGGTGGTCTTGCTGGGGGCAAAAGCAGTCTCAGGGAGAATATCTTTATTGAGAGGGAACATCCCTGTCCCCCAGAATCCTGCCTGAGCATTTTCAATAGTGGCAGCCTTTGCCCAAGCCCTGCTGAACACCGCAACGAATTCCATCCTTGACAGCTTCTGCCCAGCCATCATCCTTGTCCACTTCCTCCCTTCCTGGTCCCAGTGGTGTTTTAGACTCTTGAAGAGGGCCTTGTCCGCCAGTTGCAGCGCATGGGTTGTGTGGGCAGGGTAGCACATGATGTGCACATTCTTGCTCTTCAGTAGCTTAATAAACTCCAGGTTAGAGACGTGGCTACTGTGGCCGTCAAGGAGGAGAAGGTGGGGCCTGGGGCCATCCCTGGGGGAGGGACTGAATGAACATTTGACCCCACTCCAGAAAGAGGTCAGAGGTAATCCAGCCATTGTCTGAACACCTTACGCTGGTGTTCTCCAGGCATCCCTGTAGCCACTCAGAACGAACACGCTTCCCCTTAAAAATAATTATCGTTTGACTGTATGTGCCTTCTGCATTGAACGCTGCCAGACAAGTTGTTGTCTCCCCCTTCTCTCCGGCACACACCTCCACACATGGCTTTTTCTTTGTCGAACTGAACTGGTCCTGAAGCCCAGACTCGTCACAGTTCCATATATGTGACGGTGTGCCCTCAATACCCAGCTCAACCAAAAGGCTCTCATACTGGTTAAACCACTGGCTAACCACCTTTTTGTTGAGTCCAGCAGCTCATGCTGCAGACAGGACTTCTGGCTTGTGCATCCCAAGCTCTGGGTTGCGCTTTAGAAAGTTCTGAAACCAGTAATATCCGGCCCTCCCTACTGTCTTGGAGAAACCAGATATGTTGTTCTTGGCTGCAAAATCAAAGGCCACTTGCTGGACATCACGTTTTGTGAAGGGAAACCCCCTCTGTGCAAATGTCTTGAGGGTGGCAGTAAGCTCCCTTTCCGCCTCCTCTGGAAGGTAGGGCTTCCGCCCTGACACATGTTCACTGCCAGTCACCTTTCCACTGATGCGTCTTTGCAGTGTGGATCGCGGCACACCCCATGCTCGTGATAAGAGGTGCACACTCACTGTAATTCCTTTCTTCACTCCCTCCCTGTATTGATCTAAGGCCCCCTTCATCCTCTCCTCTTTCCACAGATTGTAGTTGTTTGGCCTTCCTTTCCCTCCCTGTTTTATCTTTGTATCCTTTCCTCTCTGGTCCTTGCTCCTCCTCTCATTTCCTCTGCATTCCTTTCTCCTCATCTGTTCTCTCACTTCCTGTCTCCTCTGCTTGTCTCCTCTCTCATCCTTCCTCCTCCTCTCACTTCCTCTCTCTTTCCTTCTCCCTCTCTCCTCTCGCTTCCTTCTCATTTGCCATACTCACTGTAAATAAAATATCTTCTACCATTATTACTGTTGGGGGGGGGGTCATGGTGAGTGTGTGTGTGTGTGTGTATGCGCACATACGTACACACACACACACACACTCACTCACACACACAAACACACACATACACTCAAACACATGTGTATGTGTGTTTGTGAGTGACACAGATTATGGCCCATTTTACCTCAGTGGTTTAAGGTAAATTGAGCCGCCAAGAAAAACATCACTTTTTTAAAAAATATGTTCATATACCAACTAACAACATTATTTCTGATTGATGCCATCAAGACAGATATTATGCATGTTTTTTTATGTGTATGTTTGTTTTTTTTATAGATTTATCATCCTTATAATAGTTTAGTTAGATTTGGTATGCCAGGCTACTTACCATGCAGCTTTCTGGTGCAGTCTTGATTTAAATTATTGCCCCGCCCACCATAGCAACCATAAACCAATCAAATCACCTGTTACTTGTCAAGCACAATTATGACAACAGTTTGAAATCCTTTGCAGTCATTGGCTCTAAATTCCAGAGGGGCTGGGACCCCCAAAACCTTAAATGGCCCATTTTACCTGATGGCCCATTTTGCCTGATATCACCCTATACTTGTGGGGTCCTGGTAGCTTTGTGGGCCCAAAATGCTGGACCCCACAAGTTTAAAGGTCTGTTTGAGGGTTAAGACTTGGTTTTAGGATTAGGGTTAGAATTAGGTTATGGTTAGGGTGAGGGTAAGGGTTAAGGTTAGGCATTTAGTGGTGATGGTTAAGGTTAGGGTAAGGGGCTACACTGTTAATTATTTCCCTGTTAAATAACAGGAAATAACTGGCAGCAGAGTTACCATTATTTTCATGTTATTTTAACAGTTTATTCCTGTTAATGTTTTTTTACAGTGCACTCCCGTAATGTTTTTTTAACAGGACTTTACTGTAAATCACAGAAAAACAGGAAATTACTGGCAGCAGGGTTACCATTATTTTCATGTTAAATCACCATTTATTTTGTTTAATTAAATATTGCTTTTTAAATTTATTGTTAATTATTTTAGCCACTGATTGTAATATACATATTCTAGCTTTAGTTAATACAAGAATAGGCATAATATATCACATAACACTTAAGTGAAAGAAAACAAACAGTTCCATGTTGAAATTAACTCATTTATTGTTAATACAAACACTGAAAGTTAAATACTTACAAATGTAGGCACACATAGATCGGATCAATCACAGAAAAATACAGTATAAAAATACAGTATATCATGTTCATTGCTGACATCTAAAACACTAAGGGCCCTATTTTAATGATCTCAGCGCACGGCGTGAAGCGCATGGTGCAGGTGTGTTTAGGGCGTGTCCAAATCCACTTTTGCTAGTTTGACGGCAGATAAAAAGGGTCCGTGTGCCGGGTGCATGGTTCTAAAGGGTTGTACTTAGTGTCTTCATTAATCAGAGGTGTGTTTTGGGCGTAACATGCAATCAACCAATCAGAGATCATCTCCCATTCCCTTTAAAAGCCAGGCGTGTTTGGACCTTGGAGCATTGCTGTTATGATGGAGGATTTGCACCGTAATATTATTATTTGAAATCTTCTGCATGTGTGTGTGCTGCTGTGTGTGTGTGTGTGTGTGTGTGTCCCTGTGTGTGTGTGTGTGTGTGTGTGTGTGCTGCTGTGCGTCCCTGTGTGTGTAACAAGCATAATGTGCGCGCTGTGCACGAGCCTAGGTGCATTTTACTAATGCTCTGTTAAAATAACAATGAAATGCTGCGTTATTGACTTTAGACCAGGTTTTTGTTGGTCAATGGCGCAATCAGTTCCCAGAATGCACCTGAATGCACCTGAACACACCTCCCTGTAAGACCAGCACGCCCATGGGCGCACAGATGGGCGCAGGTGAATTTGCTATTTAAACGACGTGGGTGCTGGACGGGAAATTGACAACTGCGTCGGTCTTAAATTAGCAAGATAGGGCCCTAAACCTCAACATTAGGGATACAACACTGCAGTACTAAATTGGGTATGTTGCTGTGAATTTTTATGTGTCTCACATACACCACAGAGGTGGCTGACTGACTGAAATTTGGCAAGAAAACATTATGCAAGCCAATTAAACTTATTGATAGATTAGTAGTTAATTGCTAGATTAAAGCAAGTAAGACACCAGTCAGATGTCCACCTGGTTGTGAGAGATGAATCCGGTGAGATCATCTTGATCAGCAGTGTGATCAGGGATAGCACCTTGCATCTGCATCTCTAATTAAAAACAAAAACAAATGTAAACATTTATCTACAACTCAATGATAATCAAAACAGCAAAAAAACACAAAAGAGGGTGCACTATGCCAATGCAAATAAAAGCGAATAGCTGTTCACATAGATATGGCACTAGCCCAATCAGTAGTGGCTGTTTTTGCTGGATTTACCTCATTGCTAGGCTTTAGCTACCACATAAAATAGTCACACCCAGGGTGGGAAATTAGCACCCGCCACAAGCCAATAGCGGGTACTTTTTCAAAGTGGCGGGTGACTTTGCCTTGTATACAAGCCACAGTGGCGGGTGGAGTGGTTTTCAGCGCTAGTCCGTGACACATATAGCTGAGCTGAGGTACAGACGAAAGGAAAATTATCAGTTTAAAAAATGTGGCGACATATCCCCGGTGTTAAGAGGCCCGTGGCGGAGTCAGCAGTAGCTATGAATGTACAAACTGTTGAGGGCGAAGTAAAGAAAAAGAGAAGGAACTTTTCGAACAAGTGGCGCACTGATGACAAAGGGAAAACTATTTACTGCAGGCAGGCAGACACACAGGCTGGTCAAACTGGGCATCCACCAGGCACACAAGTTAATTTCCCACCCTGGTCACACCAGCATGTCTGGTAGCCCAAACAGCTACAACCCATCAAAGACGAGCATCTGACATGAAATCATCACATACAGTCTTAAACCAACTAGCTAGCATCATAAACAGCTATCAGTAAGTTGATGTATTTTAGCCGTTTGATTTTCAGGATGAACCTGCTTTAACCAGACGTGCACATGACAAGAATGCCACACAAACTTGACCACAGGAATGCTAGCTTAAACGTTATAGGCATATAACGTTAGCCTATTATTTATAGATTTAGATCGTAGACATGAATGGACATTAAAATAAGCGCATTGTTTTCTAAGATTAATGGACAAACTATCGCTAGCTTGAATCACGTTGGCTCATTAGCAGCTAGCTACGTTAGTTCATTTCATGTGGTGCAAGTCCGTGGCGTTTATACATCAACATCACTGATCAATGTTAAAACTATGCATGACTTTAAAGAAATTCTAGTTAATCTCACCGGATTATTGTCATTTTGGTCGATACCAAAAGCCACGATCTTCCGAGATGGAGATGTTCGTTGCAGGTAATGCCTTCTTCTTCTACGCTCCTTCCCACAACGCAAAAAATACTGAATGAACCTGTTATTACAGATAGTGGCGCCTGCTGGAGACTGAGTCATATGATATTTACACCATGGTCAGAAAGAACAGGACACACACACACACACACACAGATTTGGAGCGCAGTTCGTGAATTAATAGGCCTTCTGGTTTAAAATCCGAGTGTAGGGTATGAAGGGTAATAAAAGGCTATTACACGATAACAAACGCATTTCTGCATACAAAACAAACACCGCAAAGTTTCTTATTTGTGTCTGGGGAATATGCTACGCAAGATTATTCTTGATAACATTTACAGTACAGAAATCAGGTGTTATATTTGTCTAATCTTCATTCAGTGAATGCATACTACAATATTTAGTTTGTTAGTAAAGGATTGCAACGTCGACAATATTGAATTAGTCATTGTTTAGCAACCTACAAAAACGAAATTAAATTGCTAACTTCTCCAATGATAAATAACTTTTTTATAATCCAAGCATAAAATTGCATTTATCGGCATTTATCCCCAAAACGTGACCATACCAGACCATCTAACTCTGGCCGCCATCTTTGAATTTTCGGTTGTGCGGTTAAATAACAAAAATGAATGTTATTTAACAATGAGGTGTTAAATAACATAAATTAGGTGTTATTTAACATACATTCCCTAAAAATTGACAGTAAGGCACAGTTATTAAAAATAACAGGTAAATCATGTTGAAATTTTGGTGTAAATTAACGGAAATATTAACAGTGTAGGGAATGGGTTAT
Source organism: Sander lucioperca (assembly GCF_008315115.2). Classification (NCBI taxonomy): domain Eukaryota; kingdom Metazoa; phylum Chordata; class Actinopteri; order Perciformes; family Percidae; genus Sander; species Sander lucioperca. Next base: position 48,274,044 of record NC_050173.1, on the reverse strand, counting down.
GTTAATGACGAGTCCCCACAATGATAGTGCCACAAACCTGTGTGTGTGTGTGTGTGTCTGTGTGTGTTTGTGTCTGTGTGTGTGTGTGTGTGTGTGTGTGTGTGTGTGTGTGTGTGTGTGTGTGTGTGTGTGTGTGGTTAGAGGCTGATCTCTGTTAGTGAACGTTTCCTGTCAGTCTCTACGTGTTAGACTTTCCTTCGCTGTTAGAGCTCTGAGGCTGCAGGAAATATTACCGGAGTCCCGCTGCATCAGGAAGCTATTAAACCTGTAAACACCCTCAATTAATACACACAAACGCGCGCGCACACACAAACACACACACACACACACACACACACACACACCTGTATACGCTGTACACACACACACACACACACACACACACACACACACACACACCTGTATACGCTGTACACACACACACACACACACACACACACCTGTATACGCTGAGAGCGGTCAAACTTGATGAGATATTGTGACACGAGCAGAGTTTATTTTAAACTTTAGAATAAATCCTCGGAGGGAGTCTGTCGTTTGTTCCTCATTCAACATGTGAGTTGCTTTTTTTCCTAAATTTTTTAGGCTTTTTCCGACGTTTCTCTGTTTGTTTGTTTGTATTATTTTGTTATTTTGAGTATTAAATAATTTGTATTCGGAGAGAGCTTTCTCTGGAGTAGCTGTGTGAAATCTATCGTGTGTACTTTAAATCTTCTTTTGTGCGAATACAGTAAAGTACATAAAGTAGAACACCGCTTCACTGAGTTCAGGTAAACATCCTAAATACCTCGGCGCCGTGGTTACGCCATCCGCCCGGCTGCCACGGTAACGCTGCAGCCTCCGAGGCCTGGTCTCTCCTCTCCCAAACCTCCACTCTCTCATTTCCTCTCCCCCCCTCTTTCTCTCTCCTCCCTCCCTCTCTCTCCATCTCTGTCTCTCTCTCTCTCATTTCCTCTCTCTCTCTCTCTCTCTCTCTCACTCTCTCCCCCTCTCTCTCTCTCTCTCTCTCTCTCCCTCTCTCTCTCTCTCTCTCCATCTCTGTCTCTCTCTCTCCCTCCCTCTTTCCCTCCCTCTCTCTCTCTCCCTCTCTCTCTTTCTCTCCTCTCTCTCTCATTTCCTCTCTCCCTCTCTCTGTCTCTATTCCTCTCTCTCTCTCTCTCTCTCCCTCCCTCCCTCTCTCTCTCCCCCTCTCTCTCTCCCTCTCTCTCTCGTTCTCTCCCTCCCTCTCTATCTCTCTCTCTCTCCCCCCCTCTCTCTCTCCCCCCCTCTCTCTCTCCCCCCCTCTCTCTCTCTGTCTCTCTCTCTCTCTCTCTCTCCCCCCCCCTCTCTCTCTCCCTCTCCCCCCCCCCCTCTCTCTCTCTCTTCTCCTTATTTCCCTCCGGCTGCGTCTGTTCTCTTTACAAAGCCCCGGAGCATTATCAGCGCATTACAGCGCGCAGCATGTGTTTGATTAAAAAAGTGTAAAGTTACAAATTAGTTAATAAAATCATTTAGGCCGATCGCTGCAAATGGTGATGAATGTCTTCCATATGCTCCCAATAAAACAGCAGAGCGCCGCGCGCCCGTCCCCGCATTCTCCGCCATAAACAAATAAATTAAAACAATTACCGCGCCGAGCGCCGGCGTCTTTAATGAGGGCGCCGCCGTGCCGTGAAATATGTGACAGCTCTCGTTTGCCCAGAACGGCGGCGGCCGCTTGGTCTCTCCGGCCGGCGGCCATGTTGCTCCAGTTTCTCTGCTGAATCACCTGAGATCAGCTGGGAACATTTGGGGGGGGGCATGCTCTGTTTACAGCAGCTATAGGAACTATTCTTCTACATATTTGATAACACAATGCCTCAAAATATGAACATCATTTGGGAAAAACATGATAGTTGTAACATCCTTTTTTTCAGACATTTTGTCGCATTTTTAACTGTTTTTTTCTTAATTTGTGCTGCTTTTTCTGAAGTTTTTGGCCCTTCATGTCGCTTTTGACACTTTGTTTTTACATTTTTTAGGCTTTTTGTAATTTTTTTTACTTTTTCTGTCACTTTGTCCAAAGTTTTTCAAATCTTTTTTTTTTTTCTGGTAGAATGCAGCTTTAAAGCGTTCATATTTTGCTCATTTTCAGGTTCATAAATGTATTTTGAGGTTGTACCAGAATAGGTTTACACCATATTTTAGTTGTTCTGCACATTGCTGCAGCTCCTCTTTTCACCCTGTGTTCAGGTCTCTGTTTTAGCTACAGAGTGAGACCTCTCACTGCTGGAACATCTTTGTTGGCAGTCGCACATGCTCAGTAGCTAGGTAAGGACTACTAGCCAGTCAGAAGCAGAGTATGAGGACATGTCCTGACAGTACCTAGGTAAGGACTACTAGCCAGTCAGAAGCAGAGTATGAGGGCCCTGACAGTACCTAGGTAAGGACTACTAGCCAGTCAGAAGCAGAGTATGAGGGCGTGCCCTGACAGTACCTAGGTAAGGACTACTAGCCAGTCAGAAGCAGAGTATGAGGGCCCTGACAGTACCTAGGTAAGGACTACTAGCCAGTCAGAAGCAGAGTATGAGGGCCCTGACAGTACCTAGGTAAGGACTACTAGCCAGTCAGAAGTAGAGTATGAGGGCGTGTCCTGACAGTAGCTAGGTAAGGACTACTAGCCAGTCAGAAGTAGAGTATGAGGGCGTGCCCTGACAGTAGCTAGGTAAGGACTACTAGCCAGTCAGAAGCAGAGTATGAGGGCGTGCCATGCTAGCAGCTAGGAGAGCATTATAACGTGTGTTCCAAAGTGACCACGTTTGTCTCTGAAGTAAAGGCTGGACTACAATAGAGCTGTTTGGAGCAGTTTGTGAACAGTGTTTTCTGTTGGAGATGGTAAGTCCCTTTGGGGTGGACCTATACAGCCCGGTCTCACGGCGGTTAGTGTAAATGTCACGTTATTTTTAATCTATTTATACGTGTTTACGGGCATGTTTTTCTCGTTTTTTACGTGCCGAAAAGGACGCCCCATATGCTGGGAAGCGGCCGCAAGGCGGCCGCGGGGGACGAACGACAATAACGGGATGGTGGAGGTTGGGTTTAGGAAAAACCCTACAGGGAAAGGACGCCTCACACGCCGGGAGACGGACACGGGGGACGGCCGCTGGGGACGCGTGAAACAAAACGCCACATGCGGGACGCGATCCCCACTCGCCCGGGTGAAAGCCCTGTCTGGTTTGACACATCCACCC
>NC_050173.1:48208335-48260835 GCF_008315115.2 Sander lucioperca | reverse complement strand
AGGTTGTAGTATTTCTGCCGTCTGTCCTGTTTTAATATTCAGGTTATGATGTTCGGGGCTCGCTGCTGCTGTTCTCCGTGTGTCGGCGTGTTGGAGGAAAAGGTCACCTTCTCTGCAGACAGGTGTCTCCGCCTGCTGCTCCAGATGTTTGTTTGTCCTCTCCGGCTTCCCGTAGATGTAGTCTGGGTTGACACGCAGCGACCTCGGCAGGAGGCGGAGAGCGAAACGAACACACGGAAACTTCTCAGAGTTTCTGCACTTTTTAACCACGGGGGACCCAGACTTTGACGCCAGATCAGAATCAGAATCAGAACCAGAAAGGGCTTTATTGCCAAGTATGATTTTTATACATACAAGGAATTTGTCATGGTGTTGTTGGTGCATGTCACACATTCTCTAAATATAAGAAGTGATAAAAAGAATATAGACAATATAAGTATAAACTAGGACTGTCAGCGTTAACGCGTAAATAGTGATGCGATTAAGGGCTGACGTGATGCGATTCATTATTTTTTAATCGCCGGCATGTATTAATTTATTTATTTTTTACAATTTCTGTATTGACATTTTCATAAAAGAAGTGATAACACAAGGGTGTAACAAAAGACCATGTCATTTTAACATTTTTAACCCCCCAAAGCCAACCCTGCATGGCTCAGGAAAGGAAATAAAGAGAGAGTAGTAATGGCAATTTCAGTTATAACTCAACACCCAAACAAATAGTAATAATTATAATTAATGGAAGTAGTATTACTAGTAACAATGATAATGCTGATACAAGGTAAGAAAAAAAAAAAAAAAAAAAAAACGGCATTTATTACTTTCAAGTCCACACACACACACACACACACACACACACACACACACACACACACACACACATATATATTTTACACTTCACTCAGCTTTGCGTCGTGCCTAACAGGCTACTATTTTGACCCTTTGCAGCACCGTTACTTCTCATCAAGCTGCCACTTCCTCGTATCACATCAACAAATCTTAAAATCAAGTTCATAAAGTAACTTTCTTTGCATTTTATTGATCCCCAATCAAGATCCACTGGTAACGGCTTTCCATTGTTAATAAGTACTTAAAAACTGTTTGAAATGCAAAATAATAGAATTTTAATCATGTGATAAATTATGCGATTAATCATGATTAACTATAGAAATTCAGCGATTAATCGCGTTTGACAGCCCTAGTATAAACATATACAGACAGTATGTATTAATAAGGATAACAATAAAATGTAAAATAAAATGATGAAATAAGTTAAACAGTAATAAAAAGGAACACTACAGCAGAGTAGGTAGATCTGAACAGGATGTGGACTAAATAAAGTGACGGACCATATGAAGACATTACAGCAGCTATAGGAACTTTTCATCAAGACATCTGATAACAGAAAGTCTAAACTTTGTTATGGACCACGTCGAAAAACAAGATGCTCCATCTCAAGGGGTTATTCCTAATAAAGAATTTTGTTCATCATTTGAGATAAACATGATACTTGTGACTCCCTAGTTTTTTGAAGATTTTTCAATGTTTTTTTTCCCGCTGTTTGTCTCCTTTTTTAAATGTTTTTTTCAGTGTTTTTCCTTCATTTTTGTCACTTTTTTGACATTTTGTTGCGTTTATCGACATTCAACGTTTTTGACGCTTGAAGGTCTGTTTCTGTGTGTGTGTGTGTGTGTGTGTGTGTGTGTGTGTGTGTATGTGTGTGTGAGTGCATGCGGGTATGTGTGTGCTTGTATGTGTGTGTGTGCGTGTGCGTCTCTGTGTGTGTGTGTGTGTGTGTGTGTGTGTCTGTAAGTGTGTGTGTGTGTGTGAGTGCATGCGTGTTCATGTGTGTGCATGTCTCTGTGTGTGTGTGTCTCTGTGTGTGTGTGTCTCTGTGCGTGTGTGTGTGTGTGCGTGTGTGTGTCTGTGTGTGTGTGTGTTTGTGTGTCTGTGTGTGTGTATTTGTTTTTGTGTGTCTGTGTGTGTGTGTGTGTGTGTGTGTGTGTGTCTGTGTGTGTGAGTGCGTGCGTGTTCATGTGTGTGTGTGTGTGTGTGTGTGCGTATGTGTGTCTCTGTGTGTGTGGGTGTGTGTGTCTGTGTGTGTATGCGCACATGTGTGTGTGTGTGTGTCTGTGTGTGTGTATTTGTATTTGTATTTGTGTGTGTGTGTGTGTGTGTGTCTGTGTGTGTGTGTGTGTGTGTGTGTGTGTGTGTGTGTGTGTATTTGTGTGTGTGTGTGTGTTTATTTGTGTGTGAGTGTGTTTCATCAATAAAGGATCCGTGTGAAATAAATAAGTCATCTGACACGTATGACAGATAAATAATGGAAACACTGTTTTTCTTTACATTCCTTTGTCTCTGAACTGACCTGAAGGCTTTTCAAATTAAAACTACACATCACACACTCTGTCTTTCTGTTAACACATGAACTATGACACACACACACACACACACACACACACACACACACACACACACACTCTGTCTGTCTGTTAACACATGAAGTCTGCATTGCTTGCGCTTTTCGTTTGTCTGCGTACCTTCAGGGGGAATCAAAGTTTCACACAAATACAAACATATAAAATAAATAAATCTGTGAATCAGAGACTGGAAAATGACTCCAAACTCTTCAGACATTAGACTGAAATTAACTCAATTCCTATTTCATTTCACAGTCACAAATTATTATTGTTATTATGTACAAAACATAGATTCAGATGTGTTTTCTCAAAGAGACCGAACGCTTTAAGAAGCGAGGACATTTCTAGCGAATAAGGATATTCAAAGCGAGGGCATTTGTATAACGAGAGTATGTTGTAAAAATCGGTGAAGGACAGCCGGAGATGCGGAGTACATCTGGCCACCGACACACACACACACACACACACACACACACACACACACACACACACAAGGTTCAGAGAATTGCGGACCCAAATGCAGAGACAGACAGGCAGTGTTGAGCTTGAGGCAAAATTCGAAAAAACTACCTCAAATTTGCCAAAACGTTTTTAAGCTTTCTTGAGGTGGTTTTTGCCTATTTCGAAAAAGAGTTAATGCGCAAAATGGGAGATAAACAGCTTTGCCCAATAAGTTGTGACGTAGCGAACATGCAAGTCACGTGACTATAGTCCCGGTATGCATCGGATGGGGGAAGGATCGGGATACGGGTCCCATTCAGGGCGCCGTACGCTTGTTGCACAAGGTGCGTGGTGGAGTTGCGGTGCGATACTGTACAGCCTGTGCCACAGCCACGTTGGGTGAATTGACAAATTGGTTCAACAGCTTGAATCGTATGGCCCAGCACACCGCCTTTACACAGCGATGAACGGTTGTCTCACTGACACCAAATGTCTCTGCTACAACCCTGTATTCTGCACAGGTGGCCAACTGGTACAATGCTACCTCTCTCCATTAGCCAAAGAACTTACCTTCTAAACTCTTTGATTCAGCAAGACGGTTTGCAATCTACAACCATGTGTAACGTCAACTTGTGACCAAACTACGCTTTGTATGGTCTTGTTTATTCGCTCTAAACCAGTTGATGGAAACACTTCTAATTCACATTTTCTTTTTTGCAACATTTTAAAAGTTCACTCAAAATTGGCTTGACAATTAGATGGAAACCTGACTACTAGTATAGCTTATAATGCCTGACATTACATTGAAGTTGATATTTCTCACTAAACTCCTCGTGCTTCCATTACCGTCCATAAAGGGAGAAATTACCCAGATTCCCTTGGATTGCCATTACTCCATATAAAAAGATTTTCTGCTTACCAATATGTATCTATTATTCCAAACTGGAGTATATAAGGTGTAAAATGATGTTTGTAGATTAACTTCCAATAGAGAAGGACCTGCTGATGGAAAGCAGAAAGTTTGACGGGTAATGAATTGCATTTAAAATCACATCGCAGGAGAAAGTTTATTCCACCCATTTTTGACAATATTAAATTGGGGACAGTAAACCAAAAGGACTGCCTGTTATTAATAAAATATTTGAACCATTTCAATTTCAAGACACCATTCATTATATCAAAATCAATCCCATTCACACCTCCATCTTCATAGTTTTGAACCATGTCAAGTTTCCTTATGTGCTGACACTTGTTCCTCCATGTGAACTTTAAATCAACCTTGTTTATGGCTTTGATCATATTTGTAATATAATAAGACTCTCCCAAAGCTTGTGATATCTCTCTGCAACAACATATTTAAGATTAATTTACACTTCTCTAGATTGTTCCATATATTCATTTTGTCTGAAGCAATGCACCAAATCCAGATTTTTGGGGTTCGGCTGAATACTGATTCCACTGGTTGAGATTCTGCTGAATCCTCGTCCCATCCTCAGTCCATGAACACAGTAAACTCATTAATGAAGTAAACAGTGACTGTCCTTCCTTTGCCGTACCTGAAGTTGCTGCATTTTGGCTGCTGTCTGTAGATTCCTTCATCACAACTCGTATTCTTTCAGATGTTTCATACCAGATGTTGTAACAGCGGTGATGTTGTGTATAGTTTAGGGTCCTCGCCACCACCAGACTAATCAGCATTACAGATTGAACATGTAGCTGGACTTGAATGGTCTTCTTTTGACTGAAAGTTCTGCCAAACTACACTTTTTCTGCTCACCAGTTCCATTTTCACTTTCTCACAGCCTACTGCATTGAACGCTCCACCTACGTAAACACCTTCCCGTAATCAACGGTGTCGTCATTACATCGACCAGCGAAGCGCGCGGAGTGCAAGCGTAGAGTTCGGTTCGGTGGGAGAAAATTCTAAGGTTCGACAGAAACCAGAACCCCTTCAAAAAGCCCAATATTCAGCCAAATATTGGATTCGGTGCATCCCTGCTCTGAAGTTATCTTATCCCTGGAAATAAAAATCCCAAAATATTTGACTTGTGACTTGACCTTTATGTTATACCGAGGCTACAAGGGATAATCATGTAATGTTAATATTTAACTTTTATCTAAACTCAGTTGTAAGCCTGAATCTCTTGAAAACTGGTTGATAGTTTGTAAGAGAATTAGATTTTCATTCTTTAAAAATAAAGTTGTGTCGTCAGCCAATTCACTTTTGTTAATGTGTCTGTCACTCACAACTAACCCTTCAATGCAACTATTCTGGATCAAAATGGACATTTCTGCTACCATTATGAATAAAAGTGGAGAGCTGCTGCAACCCTGATGAATTCCTTCTTCTTCTCAAATCGGGGAGAGGTGCCCTAGAGCTACAGAACCATTGATTTCATTATATAGCATCCCAATTATATTCATTCATCATACACGCTCTGCCTTTTTATTACCACGAGTTTACAGACACGTCTCTGCTGATTGGCTATCAGCTGGAACACAGCCAATAACAGAGAGACACGCCCACCAAACCAGAGAAAACCGAACTCAGAGCTGTTTCACACCGTTCACAGGAAACATGTCATTCAAGATCAAACTTTATTATCCCCAAATGAGGCAATTCTTTCTACAGCCAGCAGAGAACAGAAGACAGCATCCCATACACAACATAACATACATTCAAATTCCATACTCCAACGGGACAAATTACATCAAGGTATTAAGGGGAGACACCCCAGGTGAATAAGAAAAAAAATACTAGTAGATATCAGCATGGAACTTCCCCAGTTGATTACTGACATTAAGACAATTATCTTTTGTATTACAAGTTTTTAGAATATGTATGTTTAAATATGCAAATAAGGTATTATCTCATTAAATATTTGCTAATTTGCATATATTTCCAGAAGAGAAATCTGAACAATGGATACAGCCAGATTCAAAATTCTTGTTTCATTTTGATATATACAAAAGTTTTTTTCTGAGATTTTTAATATCTCTTTTTATCACTCCATTAATCAGAAAATACTGTCAACAGCCATAAAAAAAATCATTTTTGCACCATTTTAGGTATAAATGTTGTATAAATCAGACTCTGAGTGATATACATACAAACCCCTCTGTACAAACCTTATGAATATACATAGGAATACAACTGGAAAGTTTGCTGTATGTAAGTGCTGCTGAAGTGGAGATTTCTCAGAGTCTGAGAAAAAAAAACATGTACAAATTACATCAAGGTATTAATGAGACCAATGCCAACAGGTACAGATGAGCTCTTCCATCTCTTGGTGTTACACCTGGGTAGCAGGTACCTGCGACCCGACGGCAGCAGCCTGGATTCACAGGACAAGGGGTGACTTGGGTCAGCGAGGATGGCTTTGGCCTTCTTTGTGATTCTAACCCTGTATAAAATGGAGGACTCTACAAAGTCAATTCCTGCAATTTTCCTGCACACCTCTTAATGATGCTGTTTAGTTGATGCTCATTTTTCAAATTAAGGGACCCAAACCAGCAGATAAAAGAGAACAAGTTAAAACAGTCTCAATAAAACAAGAATAAAAGATTGATCAACATCAAAACATTTCAACCCCTGAAAACAATACATTCGTTGGTGGGCCTCAACACAAACTGCATCTTTGTTGGCCCTTAAATGTCAAGTTATTAACACGCTTCCAGCATGTTCCAGCGGTGGAGGACTTGTTGGAGCGTGTGAACACAGCGTCTCTCTTTCATTCCTTCAACCAGCTTCTAGAAAAGCTAGGCTCATATCCAAACACCTGTAGATATTTGAGTCTTTGATAATGTTTAAAAATAGCTGTTTCTCCTTCTTATCAGATCTGCAGCCCTGCACAGAGCTGACCGTAAGCCGCAAACAGGCGAGAGGGTTAGGGTTAAACGTTGCCCGCCAATCAGAATCACTCAGGGGAGAAAACAATTCAATTCAAACAGGATCAACTCGTGGTCGTCGTTTGGAACTCGCCCAAAACGTCCAACAGGAAAGTCTTTTTTTCCGTTCAAACGTCGCCCGCCAATCAGAATCACTCAGGGGAGAAAACAAACGTGGAGATGAGCAGAACAGATCTGTACAGAGGTTTACTAACAACAAAAAGGTCTGACTCTTAGAATTATAATAACAAAATAACATTACATCATAATAAAAATTAAGAATATAAAATATACCACAAAGTACTCAAGTTAAAGTACTGATACTACAGTGTAGAAATAAGTAAAAGTACAAAAGTATCAGCATAAAAATACGTAAAATACCAAAAGTAAAAGTGTTGATTCTGTAGAATAATCAGTATGATATTACTGGTTTCTAATTACTGATGACTTTAATGTTGCAGCTAGTAATCTGTAATAATACATCATCATTTATTATCTGATTGTATTTAGTTTTAATAATCTGAATGTGTAAAGGAACTGAAGCTGTCAGATAAGCAGCGAGGTGGTTGCTGAATGCAGCTTTTGGAGACGATGATGAAGAGCATTACATGTCATTTAGCTGTTTGGAGCAGAATCTAATCCATTCAGGAAATTATTGGTGATCCCCACATTCTCCTCACTAACATCAGCTGATGATCCTGATTAGACTCAACTGTCTGGTTCTCTGACAGAAGGAGACTCTCTGTCTACACAGGACACAGAAACACTGAGGAACCATATGACACTCTGTGAATCCTAGGCACAAACTCTAACATGGGCCCACCCTGTAACCCAAACCCAAACCCAACCCCTAAACTGACACCAAACCCAGGATAGAGAGGCTGAGTGAATGTGGTGTTGAAGGTGTGGAGGTGGATCAGTGAGTCAGAGGAGACTGAGTAGAAGGACAGAGAGCCAGCAGGACAGTCCACATACACTGCTACTCTATCAGAGACAGAGGAGGAGGAGAGACGGAGGTCTGTTCTTCTCTTATTGTGACAGACAGAGTAACCATCATCAGAGCAGATCAGACTCCAGGACTGATCATTACATCCAAACTCACAGTCATCACTGTCTCCTCTCCTGCTGATTCCTCTGTAACTCACTGATATATCAACCTTTCCTCTCCTCTCAACCTCCCAGTAACAGCGACCAGTCAGACCATCTCTACACAGCAGCTGATGATAATAGTCAAACCTCTCTGGATGATCAGGATATCGCTGCTCCTCCCTCACATATGTCACCATCCTATTGTTGTAGGACAGTTTGAGGTATCTGTTCACTGTGTTTGTGTCGAAAATGAGTTCACAAGAATCTGACGGAGAGAAGGAGACACAACACAGCTGCAGTTATTAACCAATCAGCACTTCGATGATGACTTCAGAGGGTTGAATTAGTACTGAGCCCCGGAGGTGACATGGAGGAAAAAAAATAAAATACATGACTGGAGACAAACACTAATTTCGAGATCTCGAGTTTTTGACATGGAGAGAAAAAAGAAAAAAACAATCTTCCACGTAGTCCAGGACGACCTGTACGTCGCTTTCGTTGGAAAGTTCCATTGCCTTTACCGGTGGCCGGCAGACAGAGACGAGCTATTGCGGGGCAGCAGAGTCCATCTGCGGCTGCAGGAACTGGAGCTTATTGCCCGCTTCCTAGGAGCCAAAACTGACACCAAGCAGCTGGAGGCCCAGGCCGTACAGCTGGGCCCGCTGGAGGGAAGGGAAGCCCGGGAGAACCAGAACCAGGATTGAGCGGAGCGGACGGTCACAGCCTGCTGAAGTTTAAATCACAGGTTTCTTAAAGGGAGTCTGGTGGGACTCGGACTGTGGACGACGAAACATGACCGTGGGGCTGGCGCAGCAGCGAGGCGAAGCTGTGTTCCTCCCCGGGGGATGAGACGTTGTCGCCAGCCACGGAACTCTCCGCCTCCCGCTGCCACCGGAGCTCAGATTGCAGGTAGAAGGCGGCATATATACCATAAAACACATCCTCACCTGTGGCCGTAAAACGGGGCTGAAACTCGAGATCTCGACTTTTCTCGATAATTTTTTCCTCCATGTCACGTTATTTTTTTCTCTTTCGTTTTTTTTTTTTTCCTCTATGTCACCTCCGGGGCTCCGTAAATTACACACTTACACTTCCTCAGACCTGGTGTCAACCATCTGACTCCAGCAGGCTCCACCCTGAAAGGAGGAGAGGGGGGGTGGCATTACATCACTCTCACACATCATTATACACTGATGAAGGAACAGTCTGAAAGCTGGAGAAATACATCTCAAAGTCCTGTCCTGAGGTCAGGAGGTTCAAGGTTCAGTGTTAATGTGCATGGACCTTTCTCTGTAGAGATTAAAAAAGCCTGTAAAACATCAACCCTGCTGTCCACAGTCAATCTAGAAACATCATTTTTTTCAGGACAAACTGGGCTATTAGAATATTTGTGCTGCAGTGAGGTCACTTGAATGTAAAAAAAAGGTTGCAGGACCATAAAGACAAATAAATAAATAAAAGGGAATATGAATCTCACAGATATGTATTGATATGACAAACAGCAATAAAAGCTAAGCGAATCTGTCTAAAACACTTCTCATATGTATTGGTAGTCAAACTATGAAGAAATAAACATTATAACTTATACAGTTGACAAAATATCTAAATTGTTTCTAAAAAAAAAGTCCAGATGCTTTTGCCGTCATGACATTCTCAAAAACACCCCCGTGACGGCCTGAGTGTTAGCTTTTAGCTGGAAAAGACGGTAAGTCTCTAGCTCTTATGGCTGTAAAATTATTAAAATATGAAACGGAGATGCCATTTTTCGCTGTTTTTCGTCTTACGACAAGCTTGTGCGGATAGGGTTAAATACGCAAATTATGTATTATCTGGTTAAATATGCACTAATTTGCATACAGGAACAGAAATGTGAACATTAGATAAAGCCAGGTTCTAAATTGTATTAATTTTGTTGACATATTACAGTCAATTTTATTTATTGTATGCATCCAGTGGAGTAGCATTCCTAATTTCGCTGTATTGTAAAGTACAATGACAATAAAGGCTTTCAATTCAATTCAATTCAATTCAAAGGTTTTTATAGAGGGAAGTTTAGATACCTCCTTTTATCACTGCATGAATCAGAATATGGTGATTTTCGCCACACTGTTAGTTATAAAATGTAACAAATCAGGCTATGAATGACAAGTGAACAAACCCCTCAGTAAAACCCTTCAGAATATAGATAGGAGTGAAAGTGGAACGGTTGCTGTGTGAGTGCTGCTGAAGTGGAGATTTCTGACACAGAGTCTGAGAAATCTCATTTAGAGAAAACAGATATGGATCATAAAATATTAGACAACAACAAATATATTCATGTGTTTACAAGTTTTTTGAAATGTTACATTTAAATACGCAAATGAGGCATTATCAAATGCTAACTTTTGGTGAATTTAGGAGAAAGTGTAAACATAGTCTGAAAGAAGTCATGTATGGAAGCAAAATTGCCCAAAATCTCAAAATTGAAAAATGATGGTTTATCCTGGGGTGTCTTCCCCTAATGAAGAATGATCTGAGTTTGCATTAATAGGGTTGGGGGTAACCCTAAGGCCGGGTTCACACTGGCTGCATGGCGTGAGCTTGGCGTTTCTGTTGCGTGTCAGTTGTGTGGCGGCTGCGTGGCGTTTTCTATGTCTTTGCACACCAGAAACATGTTTGACGCAGCGCCGCTGCTGCTAGCCTTGTCTGTTTCACATAAACATAAACATAAATATATACTGATGAGATTACAGCAAAGACAACGTCAACAGTATTGACGGCAAAATACGCTACAGAATATTTCATTCTGTATTGGTAGGTGCAATATTTGAAAATTGATCATTATTTATTTTTTAAATTACATTTATATCTGCAAACATCAAAATGTCATTTATTAAAGGTATTTGTGTAAAAATGAAAAAAAAAAAATCTTATTCTATTTTGCCTGGAAACGCTTCCAACACGCTTATCACTCAAAATAATGCAAAAAATGCAAAAATAGGCATTGGTCCTATTTCTAGCATGCACGCATTTTCGGCGCGGCTCGAGCAGCACCTGAGACGTGCGTGTCACGCAGGCAGTGTTCAAGCTCTAACCTGTTAACATGGGAGCCGTAAAAAAAAGCAGATACGCCACGCTGCTGACACGCTCACGCCACGCACGCAATACTTGGCAATATGATAATGAATGAACTAAACATAGTTAATTAATTATCATATTGCCAACTTTCAGTGTGACGGCCACAGCAAATTGTATATCCGAATACAAAACAGATTTACTATGGTTTCTTAAGGCAAAATGTGGATGTTCATCATGGAGACATTAAAGGTATATTTCTGCATTAAAATGTCTAAAAACGTCTATACCTGTGTTATATAATTTGTTGAGTTGTGTACTTACCAAGGTTATTATAGTTTTGCATTTTTCATTCGTTTTTATTTTTATTTTGTTTTGACTTTTTGTTTTCAAATTCAGTTTAGTTTTAATTAGTTTTTAAAGCGGGTTTGCTAGTTTAGTTTATTTTTTATTTTTTGAAAATGCTTAGTTTTAGTTTAGTTTTTATTAGTTTTAGTCTTTTTTGTAATATGGGTTATTTGTCGGGGGATTCAAAAAGGTCAGAAAAAAGTATTGTGTAATAATAACTCAACAAAAACATCACACAATTTTAGAAATATGTATTCACAATGTATTCAACAATAACACCAGTACAGAATACGTAGCCTACATATGGTCAGAAATATGTAAACAGTCTACACAAGACGCCGCAGTATGTGCAAAATGTGTAAGTGACGTGTTCCAGGAAAACACCTAAATGGCCAACAGACTACAGAAGACATACATGAATGATGTGATAAATTGTCCACATATTTTACCACCTTCCACTGCAAGGCACTTGCTTTTATCTGACACAGACAGTCATAATCAAATAGGTGCCGGTTTCTTCCGACTTTCGGTACAGCTATGATGCCAGGCGAGGTGCATGGACTATGTTGTGTTCAATTTGACGTGGAATGTCAGGTTTTCTGGGTTCCCAGTCGGAAACTATACATGTCTACGGGAAATGTCATGGCCGGAAAGATATATAACGTTATTTGCTCTATGGAAGACATCAACGAAGACAAAAACTAAGGACATTTACTCGAAACAGACATTACAGTTTTAGTTTAGTTATCGTATTTTTGTAATGCCTTGTTTTTATTTTTATTTCAGTTAACGACAACGTTTTTTTCCCACCTAGTTTTCGTTATTTTGTTCGTTTTCGTTAACGATTATAACCTTGGTACTTACACTATCCCAAATGTTTCCGACAATGTTCAGACCCAAAGAAATCTGTTATTATATTTTAATGACACGGGACGTTTCATTTAGTCAGTGGCGTCAAAAAACCTTTGACCCCTCTAGTTACTGTAACTTCCGTCAAAACACGGGAGCCCAGACGATACGTTCGAGAGTAAATGTAAATCATACAATGTCACAGAGGAATGAGTATACATGTTTGATTTATTCATTTGTATTTTGTTTCTCTCTTTATAGAAACCACACTCACCATCACACTCACACTCACTCTCATAAGAAAGAGAAAGGAATAAACATAATAAGAACTATCGCTCAGCCCTTCATTTATCCTCTGGAATATTTGACCTTAAGTGGTGTTCTGGCCGACACACCTGAGTGAACCTGGTGATAAAACCAGAACTAGCACCTAGACTGAGCGTCTACCTATTACCTCCACAACAGCGATAGCAATGTGCTTTGTTTGGATGAAGCTTTAAGTTAATTTGACTCTTTAGCGGCTGGCTCTCTGCCTCGTAGTGTTACTACTCCACTGCTTGTTTGTCCGTCAGTTATTGTTGTAATTTTACCTGATGAATCATTTGTATTATTAATCTGAAACTGCAAAGTAACTAAAGCCATAACATAAATAGTGAAGTAAGACGTACAATAGGCTTGGTTGACATTCAATTGTGGTGGAGTAGAAATATAAAGAAGGAGAAAATGAAAAAGTACATTAAAAGTGTAATGAAGTACGTTATAGTTACTTTACACCACTGATAACAACGAATGCTAATATAACGTGTAGCAAGCCTAAACATTACAGACATGTTTTTATCTGTCAGATTCTGGCTCTGACCATGGCAACAGTGACTCACTTCAACGCAGCGTAAAAAACTCCTGAAAATAATGTCCATCTGGCAAACGTATCCGTCTCTGCAGTCATCTCAACCATCGAGTCCAGCAACAGGAAATAGCACTCACAGACCTTTTTCTGTGACAAAATGTTTCGCGATTCTTCAAAAAACGAAACACAACTAAATGTTGGGTTAAAATGCATTGTAACTCGCATTACTGAGATTGTAACGGGTATAATATTACCGACATTTTATTAGTAATGTGTTATATTACGGCGTTACAGCCAAAAAGAATACATCAGTGTCAGTGTTGAGAAGGATACTTTCAAAACATATTCTGTTACAGAATACAGAATACATGCCCAAAAATGTAATTTGTAACGTATTCCGTTATGTTAATCAATCTGAGTAACGTATCCTGAATACTTGGATTACTAACACATTGAATTGCATTTTAAAAGTGTAGGAATGCGGCCATCAAATACTGCTTACTAAACAGGTCTATTCTGGTGTGTTCTTCTGTTCCAACTGGCTGAATGTGTACCTGAACAAGCAGATAGATTTTTGTATTTGTAGTCCTGAACTGCATACTACAAAAATCTGACCGCAGTCTAAGCTACCACAAGGGCTTCTGGGAAATGCATGGAGTTGCCTTAATTTATTCAGAGTGAATAAACTCGTGAAACAGAGAAGTATCGTCATGTAACCCATTGATTTCTACAATGTAACTGTATTCTAAATACCAACTATTTAAATTGTAACTGTAACGGAATACAGTTACTCATAATTTGTATTCTGAATACATAACACCGGTACATATATTCCGTTACTCCTCAACACCGATTACTGTAATTCTGTTACTTTTGTAATGCGTTACTCCCAACACTGGTAATGAAATATTCATATTTCTCAAACAACAGTTTCTTTAAATGGCAGATATCTGTCCAAACTGCAGCGATCTTTAACAACGGGGAATTATCATTTAGTTGCCGGAGATGTTCTCCTTGGAGACCTCTTACGCAAATACCTCCTTTTTATGTTCATCCAGTGTTTATACCTGAGAGTGTCTAGTCTCCAGAGTGGATCCTTACGTCCAGCCGAGAGTAGCTTCACTCCTGAGTCTCCTGGATGATTGTAGCTCAGGTCTAGCTCTCTCAGATGGGAGGGGTTGTAGCTCAGAGCTGAGACCAGAGAAGAACAGCCTTCCTCTGAGATCAGACAGCCTGACAGACTGCAAACACACAGAACAACACAAGTCACATGATCTGAGGATACTGTGGGGTTACATTAACATTATCACTGATTCTTTCTACTCACAGTCAAACACCCAATAATGTCCATCAACAATTTGATTCCTGTCTGATATTTCAAGTACCAACAACAGAGTGAGAAGAAAACAACATAAAACATGTTCATGGAAAGAGATTGAAACTAAATAAACACAATTGTTTGAAATCATACAAGCAGAGACAATCTTAGGCATGTTACGAGTGTATCCATTAATGTAAATCAGGATTTAGGTGACCATCAGTTAAACAGGTTGATGAATCCTGACCTGAGAGTCTCCAGTTGACAGTGTGGACTCTGAAGTCCAGCCGACAGCAGCTTTCCTCCTGAATCCTGCAGGTTGTTATTACTCAGGTCTAGCTCTCTCAGACTAGAGGACTCAGAACTGAGAACTGAGGACAGAGCTTCACAGCTTCTCTCTGACAGGTGACAGACACTTAACCTAAAGAGACGATAATGAAGAAAAACGAATAAAGAAGTTGAAAAGACAGCAGATAAGATATGAGTCCAACTATCGCTGTAATTACAGAGCTTTTTTGGAGGCTTTGACCACTGGCAGCAGCCTCAGAAGAGCCTCCTCTGAAGCAGAGTATTTCTTCAGGTCAAACACATCCAGATCTTCGGATGACAGTAAGATGAAGACCAGAGCTGACCACTGAGCAGGAGACAGTCTATGTTTGGAGAGACTTCCTGAACTCAGGGCCTGTTGGATCTGCTCCATTAGAGATCGATCATTCAGTTCATTCAGACAGTGGAACAGATTGATGCTTCTCTCTGCAGACAGATTTGCATCCATCTTCTTCTTGATGTACTTGACTGTTTCCTGATCGGTCTGTGAACTATTTCCTGTCTGTGTCAGCAGGCCTCGTAGGAGATTCTGATTGGTCTGAAGAGAAAGACCGAGGAGGAAGCGGAGGAACAAGTCCAGGTGTCCATTTGGACTCTGTAAGGCTTTGTCCATAGCACTCTGATGGAGATGTTTTAGTTTTACTCTGAAGAATTTAGGCAGCCATGAGGATGTTTGTTCTTCTGACAGCAGGTTAACTCCAGTGTTGATGAATGTCAGATGGACATAAAGAGCAGCCAGAAACTCCTGAACACTCAGATGGATGAAGCTGAACACTGTGTCCTGGTACAGTCCTCCTCTCTCCTCTTTAAAGATCTGTGTGAACACTCCTGAGTACACTGAGGCTGCTGTGATATCAATGCCACACTCTGTCAGGTCTGATTCATAAAAGATCAGGTTGCCTTTCTGCAGCTGCTCAAAAGCCAGTTTTCCCAGAGACTCCATCATCTTCCTGCTCTCTGGACTCCAGTGTGGATCTGTCTCAGCTCCTCCATCATACTTGATGTTCTTCACTTTAGACTGAACCACCAGGAAGTGGATGTACATCTCAGTCAGGGTCTTGGGCAGCTGCCCTCCCCCTCTGGTCTTCAACACGTCCTCCAGGACTGTAGCAGTGATCCAGCAGAAGACTGGGATGTGGCACATGATGTGGAGGCTTCGTGATCTCTTGATGTGCGAGATGATTCTGCTGGCCTGCTCCTCATCTCTGAATCTCTTCCTGAAGTATTCCTCCTTCTGTGGGTTAGTGAACCCTCTGACCTCTGTTACCATGTCAACACACTCAGGAGGGATCTGATTGGCTGCTGCAGGTCGTGTGGTTATCCAGAGGTGAGCAGAGGGAAGCAGTTTCCCCCTGATGAGGTTTGTCAGCAGCACACCCACTGAGGTGGACTCTGTTACATCAGTCAGGGTCTCAGTGTTGAGGAAGTCCAGAGGAAGTCGACACTCATCCAGACCGTCAAAGATGAACACAACCGGGAACTCTTCAAACCTACAGATTCCTGCTTCTTTGGTTTCACTAAAGAACAAATGAACAAGTTCCACCAAGTTGTACTTTTTCTCTTTCAGCACATTCAGCTCTCTGAAAGTGAATGGAAATGTAAATTGGATGTCCTGGTTGGCTTTGCCTTCAGCCCAGTCCAGAGTGAACTTCTGTGTTAAGACTGTTTTCCCGATGCCAGCCACTCCCTTTGTCATCACTGTTCTGATTTGTTTATCTCTTCCAGGTGGGGTTTTAAAGATGTCTTCTCGTCTGATTGTTGTTTCTGGTCTGTCTGGTTTCCTGGATGCTGTTTCAATCTGTCTGACCTCATGTTCATCATTGACCTCTGCAGTCCCTCCTTCCATGATGTAGATCTCTGTGAACATCTGATTCAGAAGGGTTGGGTTTCCTGCTTTAGCGATCCCCTCAAACACACACTGGAACTTCTTGTTTAGGTTAGATTTCAGTTTACGCTTACAAACTCCAGAATGACTCCCTGTAAGAACACACAACAAAGAAGATCAATAAGTGATTTATAAGTTACATATGACAGATTACTTCCCCTAAAGATATAAATTCTCTTACTGCTCTGCAGACAGTCAGCCAGCTCGTCCTGCTGTCTTCTCCTCAGGAAGTGCAGTGTGATCTTTAGAAATGCCTCTCTGCTGCTCCTCCTCTGCTCTTCATTCTCACCATCCAACACCTCCTCACCCTCCCTCTGACACTCTGAGCATTCTGGGTAATCTGGACTCAGAACCTTCTTGATCTTATTCAACTCCTTCTTCACAAATGTTCCAATGTCGTCCTCCAGCAGCTGGAACAGAAGATTATATGAATCAAATAAAACTGAAATCATGGAAGCAAACATCAGATCCATGTTGGACAGACTGATAATCCTCTGGTCTATAAAGTGCACGAGATGATTGTGAACAAGATAGATGTAAAAGTAGTTGTTGTACATGTACAGACCATAAATATGGAGTCCAGGTGTGTTTGATGCTGCTGGGTAGACTGACCACTGGGAACCTCTGAGATCTCCTGATCCACTCTGTGGAGGAATCAGGAAGAATTAGCTCACATTATGTCTGTCCACACAGAGACACACACAAGGTAAAGGTCCTCTGACTTAAAGTGTTTATCACAACATAAATTATGTTAAATTGTTGGTCGTACTGCTGAGCCCACTGTGATTGAACAAACTTAGAGTGAACACAAAACAAGTGAATATTGGACCAAACCAAATTTCAAACAACAGAAAATATTGTGTGATGAAAACAACTGAATATTAGAACAAAGCATGAGTACACGGCAGAGTTTTGCTCTAAAACTGAGCTACAACACCAGAGAACAATGCCCCAAAGCTGAGCAGGTTGGAAAGATAATCAACAGTGTTTGATAAATCAGCCCAACTGGAAGGCAGCACAGTTTTAAATCCTCACCTTTGATCAACAGAGTGACGTCCATCTTTGAAGGTTATAATCAAATCCTTAGACCAGTCACTCTTCATGGACACACAGCTGGGTTCTGGTTCTTCCAGCTTTCTCCTGATAGAAACACATAAAAACTGAATATCATCTGCACTGACCCAGAACACTGTGCAACAATGGATTTTGGATACATTTCAAACTATATTTGCTCATTGTTTTGTCATGCCATGCAGGAGAACAGTGTTTTCACTGAAACACAAGAGTTTTAAAGGTACAGAGTGAATCCATGTGAAATACACAGGTGGGCTGCATCTTGTAGACCACTATCAGATATGCATGGAAAGGAGCAGGTTGCTTGTGGGTTGCCCCCTGCTGTTCTGCTATTCTTGGCAAGGCCACCTGCCCTAGTAAAGGATTATGGGTGGCCTGCTTGCTAAAGTCCAGTTCAGACCAAAGATTCTGGATGAGATGAGTTGAAACTTTCAGATACTTGCAATGCTCCGGTCTGCAGCGTTCTGAAAGCTGCCAGTTTACACCAATGACTGACAATTGAGAATCTGACACAAACACTGTTGTGTTTTTCTCAGTTTTAAATCCTCACCTTGGATCAATAGAGTGACGTCCATCTTTGAAGTCTATAGGTAAATCCTTAGACCAGTCAATCTTCATGGACACACAGCTGGGTTCAGGTTCAGGTCCAGGTCCAGGTCCAGGTCCAGGTCCAGGTTCAGGTCCAGGTTCAGGTTCAGGTTCAGGTCCAGGTCCAGCAGACTCAGGTGTGAGCTGCTGCTCTGGGCTTCAACACAACACAGACAGAGGTTGAGTGTGAATAATGGTGATGATAGTGGGAAATCATTTCCTGTGCATATTCTCTCATGTCATATGATGATAGTTGTCATTCTAGATATCATGGTAATGTCCTGTATGTACAGGTAACTTTAGACTGTAGTGAGAAAGGATGACAGCTGAACAGTGTTGGAATGTAACAAAGTACAAATACTTTGCTACTGTACTCAAGTAGAATTTTCACGTATCTGTACTTTACTTCGTTATTTATATTTCCGGAAACTTTCACTTTTACTCCACAACATTTCCTAAATAAAATGTATACTTTTACTCCACTACATTTCCCCGAAGCATCTTAGTTTTCGTTACTACAAAATAAAATCAGAAGAAATTTGTTCCACTGGAAGAAAGCAGGTTTGGTGAATCATTGCTCCTAGATTGCCGAGATAATGCTCCGTTTCAGTTGGTGATGTGATGCCTGTTTGTATCCAAGTGACAACCATAACATAACAACCATAGGCCAAAACTAAAGAAGAAGAAGAGGAAGTATAATGATTGATAGTGTCATGGAAGCACCTGGTGCAGGCTCTGCTACCATGGTAACAGACGATGAACACCCGGACAACAGTGGTGATGAAGATAACGTTAAAAACCTTTTGCCATAAAGTTCATAATAAACATTTTTTTTTTTACTTTTACTTCTAATACTTAATTACAGTAAATATACATTAAGACTTTTACTCAAGTACTATTCTAAAAGGAAACTTTAACTTCTACCAAAGTCATTTTCTGGTAAAATACTTGTACTTTTACTCAAGTATTGCTTTCAAGTACTTTATACAAGACTGCAGCTGGACATGTGTGAGTGAGACAGAGACGAGTTCATGTGTTCACCTCTGAGCTGGGACTACAGTGTGTCTTTAACTTTAGATGTGAGATGGACTGTGATTGGTCAACTCGTCCTGTGTGTTCATAGTCAATGTTTCAAGCAGCCTACTGTGGGGAGTAGCAACATGCTAGTTCAGTGACATTGGCTTTGCAAATAAACTCAGACATATTTTGGCTAAAATGACGGGGTTATCCGTTTGTAATTTGTCTATATGTCAGTAATGTTTTGAAATTAACACTTCACCAGCAAGCAGTTTGTGGGTGTTAAAGTTTGCTTGCTAACATAACATAAACTGTCTGGTAGACACCTCGCAAATAACCTCAGACTTATCACCCTCTAGCGTTATGGCGGTGAAATGCACTGCGATGCAAAGCAACCCCGACGCAGAACTCCGAAAGGGTTGAGACGCCGTAGGAGCGACGCCGTAGCTATGGTGTGGAGTTGACGCAGAAGCATAAAACAACCTTTAGTGAGAGAGAGGAACAATGGCCACGTTGCAGCACTCTCTCTCCCAGTATACTGAGTAAAGTACTTCATAGAAGATCATGAGTCTGTCTCATCATCACTACAAGTTTGTGTATTTCAGGTGGTGGAGTGATGTGAGTGCTGGACAGTTAGAGATGGTGGTCTCACCTCTGAGCTTTGTTCTGGCGGTCCTGTTCCCCACACAGAGTGGTTCCTCTGTCCTCACACTGATCCATGCTGCTGAACTCAGCCTCTCATCTGCAGAGGAAACAACATCATTTCTCATTGGCTGTCACTGTCATCACTGTCAGCTGAATGCATCATCAGCTGCTGTAGTTCTATCCTGGACGTTTATCAAAGACACCTCTGGAGCCTCAAAACGCTGAGAACATCGCTTTTAAAAATGCACGACAACAAAGAGACATTAATGTTGAACCAACAGAAATAAACTACAAAATTTGACAGTCACAACCAAACCTCAGATTTGTCAAGACGGCAGGCAAAATAATGGGAACACCTGCACCCTTCAACCCACAGTAGCTTTTTGATCAGGCAACAATCAGGCAGGCTAAGATCATTCTATCTGATAACTCTCACTTGTTTTCAGAGTTTGAGCTATTGAACTCAAGAAAGAGGTACAGGGTTCCTCTGTTCAAATATAACAGGTATAAGCACTCATTTGTCCCTCTCTCAGTTAAGCTCATTAATGAGCAGCAATGAACGTATGACCATGAATTAATGTATATCTGTGACTGAATGTATGTATGGATAATATGAATAGGAATGATTGTAAGGCATGTATGGTAGAACAGAAGAATGTAGGAAGGACGGTTTTTTATTGCACAAGTATTCTATAGAAAATGGTTATTTATAATTTGCACAGCTCTTTGAGTAGCCTCGATGTTTAATGTACATTTTTCTTCTAACTGTGTTAACCTTGTGCTTGTTGTGTGTCTCTGTTGTAACTCTTGCAGCAATTTCTCTCTGTGTCCAAAACGAATTTCTCCATGGGGAGACTAATAAAGATACTTTGACTTTTGACTTAAACTTTGATGTCAGATTGCAGGGACCCACGTTCCATTCAGCCCAAGATGATTTGTTCTGGGAGATGGGTCAATCCTAAACAGGATGCATAAGCAGATAAGAAGCTGGGTCCAGACTAGTTTAACACTCTCAGGTCTAAGCCATTTGTTCCCATCTTTGTTTTCCCTGGTCTCCTTGTGTAATAATGTGTGCAGTGCAAAAAACAACAAAAAATCCAAGATGGCAGCAAGATGGCAGCAAGCTCATTGTCTGCTCAAGTGTCTCTCTCTGGACTAATTCGTTTTAAATGAATTTTATTGTTTTTATTGTTTTAAAAGTTGCAGTTTAGTGTCTTTTTGGGTGGACATTAAAAGAGTTTAATTTAGCCTCCGCTTTACTTGATCCTGGGCTAACAAGCCTGAGTCACATCAACATCTGCCTGGAGCCTGGGCTAACAGGCCTGAGCCTGCCTCATCCATCTCCATCTGGAGCCTGGGCTAATAAGCCTGAGCCACATTTACCTCCGCCTGGAGGCTGGGTTAACAGGCTTGAGCCTGCCTCATCCATTTCCATCTGGAGCCTGGGCCAATAGGCCTGAGCCTGCCTCATCCTCCTCCATCTAGAGCCTGGGCTAACAGGCCTGAGCCTGCCTCATCCATCTCCATCTGGAGCCTGGGCTAATAAGCCTGAGCCACATTTACCTACGCCTGGAGGCTGGGTTAACAGGCTTGAACCTGCCTCATCCATTTCCATCTGGAGCCTGGGCCAATAGGCCTGAGCCTGCAACATTCACCTTTCGCCTAGAGCCTGGGCTAACAGGCCCGAGTCTGCTACATCCACCTTCATCTGGAGCCTGGATTAACAGGCCCGAAGCTTGCCATATCCACCTCCACCCGGAGCCTGGGTTATCAGGCCTGAGCCTGTTTCATCCACCTCCACCTGGGGTCTGGGCTAACAGAGCCTGTCACATTCACCTCCTGGAAAATAGCTACGGTTGTGCTACTCACAAACTGTTTCTGCTGATGTTTTTTAACATGAAGATTATGGCACTTTTAATAGTTTTATTATGTGTGTTGACCGTTTGGGACTTGGGACTAAGTAGTGCTCCTTGGGTAAGTACTGCTAATAATAAGCAGAGCATGTGTGGTATCTCCTATAGTGGCACTAAATCTGGTGCAGCAGGGCACCCTGAGCCTCCACTGTCTCATTTGGTTCTGGTCCTCAACTTCAAGCTGCCTGTGGTTGTACCTAAACTACAGGCCTTCCTTGCCTTGTACAATCTTTCTCTTTCACTTGATGAAAAGCAATGCTTGGCTTCAACATTTGACACGCGTGAGTCTGTTCCAAAATGTAGTGTGAAACGAAGATTGATGATTGTTCTACTTTTACTTATATCTGGAAATGTGCAACCAAACCCTGGACCTGAGCTGAAATGCGCCCAGACCCCTGCTGATTTCAAATCAATGCCTGGGTTAAAATTTGTTCATCTTAATGTGCGCAGTTTATTACCCAAGATGGACATGGTCAGAATTTGGGTGAAATCGACAGATGCAGATATTGTGATAATTTCTGAAACCTGGTTATCCAAATCTATTTCTAATGATGACATCGCCATACTTGGATACAACGTTCATCGTACAGATAGGCCCAAAAAAGGTGGTGGCGTAGCCATTTATGTAAAATCAAGATTTGGTGTATCAATTGTTCTATCTGAATCTATTTCTAAACAAATGGAGTTTTTGGCTTTGAACGTAGAAATAGTTAAGTCCCTGTCTATAACTGTTGCGGGGTGTTACAGGCCTCCATCTGCCATCAAGGAAGCATTACCATCCTTACAGTATCTTTTGTCAAAATTAAATTACAAGGAACTCTTATTGGCTGGAGATTTTAATTGGGATTGGCTAAATGCAGTTTCTGGTGAATTTAAATCCTTCTGTGACTCTATTAATCTAAGCCAGTTGGTCAACCTACCTA
Organism: Sander lucioperca; assembly: GCF_008315115.2. Classification (NCBI taxonomy): domain Eukaryota; kingdom Metazoa; phylum Chordata; class Actinopteri; order Perciformes; family Percidae; genus Sander; species Sander lucioperca. The sequence continues at coordinate 48,238,209 of NC_050173.1, read as the reverse complement.
CAAGGCCACATGTAAAGAGTCCAAATAGGTCTACCTTGATTGACCTAATCCTAACAAATGTCCCTCATAAGTTCTCATCAGTGGGTGTGTTCTGCAATGATTTGAGTGATCATTGTGTTGTTGCTACATGCAGGAACACTAAAATCCCCAAATGCAATCCCCGTATTATTTGCAAGAGAAATTTAAAAATATTTAATGAGCAAGCCTATCATCATGACCTAGCTTTGGTTAATTGGGGGCATTTGAGTTTGTTGCCAGATGTGGAACTGGCTTGGGCCTATTTCAAGGAGAGTTTTATGAAGATTGTAAATAAACATGCTCCTATTAGGAAATTTAGAGTCAAAGGTCGAGAGAACCCTTGGTTTTCTCCAGAATTGTCAGAGTCCATCCATCAGCGCAATGTGGTATGGGCCAAAGCCAGAAAAGGCAATTCTCCCTCTGATTGGTCTAATTTTAGGCATTTAAGAAATAAATGTACTTCTCTTATTAAGAAGGCTAAATCAGATTATTACTTATCTGTCACAACAGAAAACCTCAACAATCCACAGAAATTTTGGAAAGTGATAAAGTCTCTATCTGTAAATAGAAGACCTCAGGCTCTTCCAAAATATGTCTTAAAAAACTCTGTTCCTGTCTACGATAGGACCGAGGTCTTAAATAGCTTTAACAATCATTTCATAGCTTCTGGTTCTTTGTTTGACTCCACAGGAGTGGCCCCCGTGACTCCCTGCACAGAACCTCAAATGTCTTCTGGAGTGTATTTTAATTTTGTTCCTTTTACTGTGCAGGAAGTGCATAAAGCTCTTAAAGCATTAGATCACAGGAAATCAAACGGACCGGACTTGATAGAGCCCTACTTCTTGAAAATAGCAGCTGATTATGTAGCTCAACCTCTTATGGTCCTCTTTAATCTTTCAATCCAAAACAAAGAAATACCACTTGTTTGGAAGTCTGCTTTTGTTACCCCTTTATTAAAAGGAGGTGATCCAGCCTTTATGACTAACTACAGACCAATATCAAACTTGTGTGTTTTGTCAAAACTTCTTGAATCTCTTGTTTGTGATCAACTTAAGGAGTTCCTGTACTCTAGTGACCTACTCTCTACTGCTACTCTCTCTACTACTACTGCAATCCGGCTTCAGGAAAAAAACATAGCACCATCACAGCTGCTACAAAAGTGATAAATGATATACTTGTTGCTCTTGATAAAAAACAATATTGTGCTTCCCTTTTTATTGATTTGTCAAAAGCTTTTGACACTGTGGATCATGTTATTTTAAAGCATAGGCTTTTATGTCTGGGACTGTCTAATCATGTTGTTTCGTGGTTCACAAGTGACAGGACCCAGTGCATTAAATGTGATGGTCTGTGCTCCGATTTTTTGGATGTCCACAAGGGGGTGCCGCAGGGTTCTATATTAGGACCCCTCTTGTTCATCATGTATATTAATGATTTAGGACAAGATGTGTCTGACGCTAATATGCATTTTTATGCTGATGACACAATAATTTACTGTTTTGGACAGAACCCTGTTAAAGCTGTAGAATATCTGCAGAAAGCTTTTGACGTGGTCCAGCATACACTTATCCAGCTAAAACTGGTCCTTAACGCTGAAAAGACCAAACTAATGTTGTTTTCAAACAATAAGAAGGTCCCTCAATCTATCCCCTTTGTGTCCACTCTTGAGGGAAATGTCATAGAGATGGTTCACACCTACAAGTACCTTGGTATCTTGTTTGATGACTCCCTGACTTTTAAGCCCCATATAGACAATCTTGTGAAAATGCTTAAACTAAAATTGGCCTTTTTCTTTCGAAATAAATTTTGTTTTTCTTTTGAGGCAAAAAAGCGCCTTGTTAATGCAACATTTTTATCTATTTTAGACTATGGAGACCTGTTGTACATGAATGCTTCTGCCAAATGTCTCCACAAGATTGATATTGCATATCACGCTTCTCTGCGGTTCATTACTAATTGCAAGGTCTTGACCCATCACTGTGAACTGTATTCCCGAGTGGGATGGCCTTCTTTGTCCTCCAGGAGGCTGGGTCACTGGTATACTTTCATTTATAAGGCCATGCTTGGTCTTTTGCCTTCCTACATCTGTAATTTAATCTCACGGAGGAGTGTTGGCTCTCACTGTTTGCGTTCGAATGATCTTTTGTTGCTCGCTGTTCCACTTGCCCGTACAGAATTGGGAAAAAGGGCTTTTGTTCACTCAGCCCCCCACACATGGAACATGTTGCAAAAAGACTGGAAATTGACTGAATTACTTTCATTGAACGCTTTTAAGTCCAGATTGAGAGCATTTGAGTCGATTCTTTGTAATTGTTTTTCATAATGTATATGTAATAGTATTGTATGTTTATAACTTTGTTGCTGCTTCTTGGCCAGGACTCCCTTGAAAAAGAGGTTTTTAATCTCAATGGGACTTTTTTCCTGGTAAAATAAAGGTTAAATAAAAAAAAATAAAAATAATGGTTGGAGAATTTCAACCCTGTGATGCAACCATCAAGTTCTAGACATCTTGTCTTTCAGGAGAACCTGGGCTATCAGTATATGCTGCAGGGATGTACCATGAATGTAGAAACTGTTATATGACTAAAGAGACAAAAGAAAGACTAAACAGACATGTATTGAAATCACACAGAGAACAATAATGGCAGTTCCTTATGGCAGTTTGGCTTTTGAAAAGAGTTCTTCTAGGTGTTGGCAATCAGGGAAATTGCAATAGAAATACACTTTGGAACTAACACAAATATACAACTATTTAAATTAAAGTCCATACGCTTTTATCCAAAAAAATTAGTTCTGTGACCTCTAATGTATTATCTGTCTGCTATAAGACATCAGTCAGCCAATCAGACTCATTTCAGCCTCCAGGCCTCCAGGGGCCTCCTGGCCTCTCTGGACTCGTCCTCCAACACTCAATACAAGTCCCTCCCGCTTGGCTTATCTTATTGGCTGAGCAAACACTCTTTCCTCTGATAAAAGTGCATGTGATTGGTCAGTAGACCAATCAGTCAGCCGCCATCTTGGCTCTTGCACAGGTCTGCATCGGAAACAGCAGAATATTGTATTTTCATCCAGAAAGATGACTAAATAGCAGTTCAATTGTGGATTAATCTCTCTGGAATTACTCATGGAAAGTAATATATATTTCACAATTTGTTAATTCTTTCTTCAGATATTAACTGACTCAACTAGCTAAAAAAAGATGTTTTCATTTGCAGATTAGTGGTCCATCCAAACATTCATTAGTTATCAGATAGAAAGCTCCACAGCTGGATGTCACTAAAAACATTACACACACACACACACACACACACACACACACACACTAGTTATCAGATAGAGAGCTTCACAGCTGTATGTCACTAAAAACATTAACTTCCTGCCAGCCAACATATTTTAATTTCATCTTAACCTAATGTTGATTGTATTTATTGAATTTCTATTTGCTTGATCTGTGTAGAATGAGCTGATATATCTTCACATTTGGTGTATGTAAATACCTGCACTCGGTCTCTGCGTTCCTCTCCCAGAAATCCAGCCAACACGGCGGAGGATCTTTGTGCAGTTGGACAGTTTGAGTCTCCAGTCAGAGTTGTGTTAGTTTCTCTGCAGCTTTCTGCTCTCAAACTGAACTACCAGAAAGGTAAATTACATTACCTTCAGCTGGAGCTTCAGACGGAGGAAACTAACTGAGACACAAGCTGTGTGGAAGTGAAAGTCAACTTTAAAAAGGAAACAAGTCACATGATAATAAAGATGAGCTGGGGCACGTTCAGCCCTGACAAGACGGAGCAAGCCCTTTATTTACACTTTCTTTTTTCTTTTTTTATTTCTTTATTCAGAGTTCAGATATACAAACAAACAAACAAACAAGACACATTTACAAATCCACTTCAGATATAGAGAGAGAATTTTGCCTCAGGTCGAGCATAGAAACCAAACATAGGAGCCTCTACATGACTAATTAACATAAACAAGAAAATACAATCAGAGAAAAGAAATACAAATTAACTTAAGAGTTTTGGGTTAAGAAATCAATTTAAGGCCTTTTTTGTCCTTCACCTGTTTCAATGACTTCCACAAAAGATTGAAGTCATTCTTCTAATGGATCAGGGTCTCAAAATATCTACATTTATGGATCAAATGTTTCCCCACACACACACACACACACACACACACACACACACACACACACACACAGACACACACACACACACACACACACACACACACACACACACACACACAGACACACAGACACACAGACACACAGACTCTCTAAGCAATCAGCTGAAAAAGAAACATATCTGCATCACAAGATGGGAGGAAGTGAAAATAAAAAGCTGCTGTCAGACACACACATACACACACACTCACACAGACAGACACACACACACACACACACACACACACACACAAACACACACACACACAGAAGTTTGCTTGGAAAAAGTTACTACTTTGTTTAAACCTGCGGAGCTGGAGAGAAATCTGAAGCGACCATAATCCGGGTCACGTGACCTCCTAAGTAATGTTTTCAATGCTGAACTGTTTTTACATTGTGGTATTAGTATTGCTATTAGTTTTACTGCACATTAGAAATGACTGAGAATCAAATCAACACAAGTTATTCTGCCACTGGCAGGACCTGGTGGCTAACTGTTAGCACAGAGCTGAGCTCTTCTCAACACAAACTGCAGCTTTTCACACACAAACACCTGAATTTCTGTGTTTAACAGATTGATAAAACTAACATGAGATCAGAGATCAGCTGAGAGTCGCTCAACACTGAAAAGTCTCACTTACCAAAAGTTGAACATGGAGAAACATCTGCGTCTCAACACGGGACAAAGTGAACTAACTGGAGAGATGGACTTTGACCTTTAATCTCCCTTATAAAAATATGTCTACGGAGCTCAAGTTACAGCTCTTTATGAGACATTATAAACACTAGAAACACGCGCGCTCATAAAACGAGTTGATTATATCTAATAATACATACTTAATAATGATATTATCTATACAAACTAGAACTTCCAGAATGAATTACAGATATTAAGATTAATGATGATCAGACGAGTAAACTGCAGCTGAGAGTAGAGGAGTGTGCGGTTGCCTTGGTAACGTTAGTAGAAATGTCTCGTGTTTGCCGCCACAGTGAGCAATATATATATATATATATATATATATATATATATATATATATATATATATATATAAAAATCCCATCTCTTGGTGTTACACCTGGGTAGCAGGTACCTGCGACCCGATGGCAGCAGCCTGGATTCACAGGACAAGGGGTGACTCTGGTCAGGGAGGATGGCTTTGGCCTTCCTTGTGATTCTGACCCTGTATAAAAAGGGGAACTCTACAAAGTCAATCCCTGCAAAACCTCTCAACGATGCTGTTTAGTCGGTGCACATTTTTCAAATTAAGTGATTCAAACCAGCAGATAAAAGAGAAAAAGTTAAAACAGACACTGAAAAATAAACATTTTAATAAAAGATGTATCAACATTAAAACATCTCAACTTCTGAAAACAATACATTGGTTGGTGGGCCTTAACACAAACTGCATCTATGTTGGCCTCAAATGTCAAGTTATTATCAATAACTGTGCCCAGATATTTGTACTGCAGTACAACATCAACAGCCTGGCCATGGATAAAAACAGGAGAACTTGGCAGAGGCTTCTTCCTGAAATCAATCATCATTTCTTTGGTTTTCAAGACGTTAATGTTTAGGAAGGAGCGCTCACACCAGTCAATACATTCATTCACCACTGGACCAAGGCTAGTGTCCTCGTCCAATGAAGTTGATGTTACACAGAACCATCTGTCTGTCTGTCTGTGTCTGTCTGTCTGTGTGTGTGTCTGTCTGTCTGTTTGTCTGCCTGCCTGCCTGTCTGTCTGTCTGTCTGCCTGTCTCTCTATCTTTTAGAGGTGAACATTCCCCTGGGCTCAAACGTTATTTATAACTTTATATTCAATATAGTTATATATATATATATTTAGTTCAAACGTCGCCAGCCAATCAGAATCACTCAGGGGAGAAAACAAACAACACGGTCTCACAGCAGTTCGAGAAATGGTCAAATTTTTTTTAATCTATTGATTCGTGTACATGTACACGATTATGTTGTTTTTTTCGTGGTGCTCAGCACAAAATGGGAATGGGAAGCATCTATACGGAGGTTGGGTTTAAAAGAACAGGGAAAGGATACGTCACAAGCTGGCACGAGACCCGCGGTCTCTGGGGGACACGCAACTACAACGGGACGGTTGTGTTTAGGAAAAGAAGAACGTGGAAATAAAAAGCCTCTGAATGTCCTGTGTTGTTTCCACCACCCCGACCAACCTCCCTATGCGGATTTTCGCCTTTTCATACTACTCCGTACCGTAGTTGTGGTGTGATCACGAAATATGCTTCCCATTTAAATACGTGCTCACACGTACACTGTACACAAATCAATAGATTACATAACGTGACCATTTCAGGAACTGCCGTGAGACTGGGTTGCAACAAACGTGGAGAACGAGCGGAACAGATCTTTACGGAGGTTTACTAACGACAAAACTGACTGACTCTTAGAATTATAATAAGAAAATAAAAATATGATATCATAATAAAAAATAAGAATAGAAAATATACCACAAAGTACTCAAGTTAAAGTACTGATACCACAGTGTAGAAATAAGTAAAAGTACAAACGTATCAGCATAAAATTACTTAAAGTACCAAACGTAAAAGTGGTGATTCTGCAGAATAATCAGTATGATATTACTAGTTTCTAATGACTGATGACTTTAATGTTGCAGCTATTGATCTGTAATAATTAGGGCTGTCAAAATAACGTGTTCATTTTGATTAATTAATCTGAGAAAAAATAACACGTTAAAAAAAAGAACGCAGATTAATCCATTCCATATTGACGTTTGACCCGGAGCCGTTCTAGCCTCCATTGGACTGTAAAATGAAGGAGGGAGACGAGAATGTGCTGCCTGGATCATTAACTGGAACATTTACTTGTAAAAATCTTCTTCCTGCCAACCCTGGCTACCGAAATCTGGAGCCACTGATATGTCTGCTCTTCTCTCTGATGCTCTGAAGACGATACAGGAAACACAAACACCGCTGCACGTGACGCTAGTTAACACTATACTGGACAGCAGCTAACGTTAGCCTACCGCTAGCTAGTTAACACTATACTCGACAGCAGCTAACGTTAGCCTACCGCTAGCTAGTTAACACTATACTCAACAGCAGTTAACGTTAGCCTACCGCTAGCTAGTTAACACTATATTCGACAGCAGCTAACGTTAGCCTACCGCTAGCTAGTTAACACTATACTCGACAGCAGCTAACGTTAGCCTACAGCTAGCTAGTAGCTGGATTAAACACGGTTAAAATGCTGACAGCTAACGCTAAACGGTGTAAAGTTTGACTGTGTTTTACTGTAGAGGATTCAACAGCGGGATGTAACAATCTGCAGCTGCCGTCGGAAAAACAACACAGATGGTATGTTCAATGAAACTGGTAAACTACAGCGTCGTGGTGCATTTGAAGTTATTGTAAATGTCCTTTTCGCATCTGATGGTTGTTTTTGTCGTTAAACAGCAATTTACTAGTGAAATAAGTTATTGTTATTATAAATTATTATTAAATCATTTAATTTTGACCATATGGCCTTAGCAATAAACAAGCCCTTCTTTAATGTCACCGACTGTTGTTTAGTACCCTTCTTTTTTCTTTTCTTTTACTTTCTATAAAAGTATCGGTTCAGGCACCGTTAATTATGTATAAGATTAATTTTGATTAATTAATCACAGAGTATGTAATTAATTCGATTAGATTTTTTAATTGATTCACAGCCCTAGTAATAATACGTCATCATTTATTATCTGATTGTATTTAGTTTTACTAATCTGAATGTGTAAAGGAACTAAAGCTGTCAGATAAGCAGCAAGGTGGTTGCTGAATGCAGCTTTTGGAGACGATGATGAAGAGCATTACATGTCATTTAGCTGTGTGGAGCAGAATCTAATCCATTCAGGAAATTATTGGTGATACCCACATTCTCCTCACTAACATCAGCTGATGATCCTGATCAGACCCAACTGTCTGGTTCTCTGACAGGAGGAGACTCTCTCTCTACACAGGACACAGAAACACTGAGTCACCATATGACCAGGACTGTAACCTGGACCATAACCTGGACAGTGACCCAAACCCTAACCACAACTCCGACACAAACCCAATCAGCAAAATCTCAAACAAAACCCCAAACCCAAACCTAAACCCAAACACAAACACAAACAGTAACTCAAACAAAAACCCCAACAAAACCCCAACCCCAAAAATAACCACAATCACAAACACAAACAGTGACTCACAAAACATCCTAAAGCGAGTAAAATGCCCAAACCTAAACCCAAACCCAGGATAGAGAGGCTGAGTGAATGTGGTGTTGAAGGTGTGGAGGTGGATCAGTGAGCCAGAGGAGACTCTGTAGAAGGACAGAGAGCCAGCAGGACAGTCCACATACACTGCTACTCTCTCAGAGACAGAGGAGGAGGAGAGACGGAGGTCTGTTGTTCTGTTATTGTGCCAGACAGAGTAACCATCATCAGTGCACCTCAGACTCCAGGACTGATCATTACCTCCAAACCAACAGTCATCACTGACTCCCCTCCTGCTGATTCCTCTGTAACTCACTGATATATCAACCTTTCCGCTCCTCTCGACCTCCCAGTAACAGCGACCAGTCAGACCATCTCTACACAGCAGCTGATGATAATAGTGAAACCTCTCTGGATGATCAGGATATGGCTGCTTCTCCTCCACATATGTCACCTTCCTGTTGTTGTCAGACAGTTTGAGTTCTGTGTTCACTGTGTTTGTGTCCAGTGTGAGTTCACAGGAATCTGACGGAGAGAAGGAGACACAACACAGCTGCAGTTATTAACCAATCAGCACTTTGATGATGACATCAGAGGGTTGAATGAGTGATGTCACAGTTTGATGAATGAAATTAAAAACACACTTACACTTCCTCAGACCTGGTGTCAGCCATCTGACTCCAGCCGGCTCCACCCTGAAAGGAGGAGGGGGGGGGGGGCATTACATCACTCTCACACATTATTATACACTGATGAAGGAACAATCTGAAAGCTGGAGAAATACTTCTCAAAGTCCTGTCCTGAGGTCAGTAGGTTCAAGGTTCAGTTTTAATGTACATGGACCTTTCTCTGTAGAGATTAATAAAGCTTGTAGAACATCAACCCTGTTCTCCACAGTCATTCTATAAATACCAGTTTTTTTTCAGGACAAACTGGGCTATTAGAATATGTGTGCTGCAGTGAGATCACTTGAATATAAAAAAAGTTGTAGGACCATAAAGACAAATAAATAAATTAAAGCTGCAAGCAGTGTTGGACGGGCCCTCGCACCTCTGCGTGCGTCGGGGTTACTGGCGGACACCGCTCCTTGCGACTGTGCATTTTCGCGGCAATCAGACATCGCAAATCGTCACCAATGAAAAGGGAACTCCCTGCTGAGATCAATGATACTCCCTGCTGATTCAAAGGGGCGTGACTAACGCATAGGGGCCGGGTCAAACCAGCACAATCAAAAAGGAACTCTGAGTTCAATGACACCTCACACAATAGTGTACACGAAATGCGTCATTAGCTACTAAAGGGGGCGTGGTTAAAGCATGTGGGGCGGGGCAAATCGCCACCAATGAAAAGGGAACTCTATGCTGAGTTCAATGATACCTCACACAAGACTCTACATCATACAGTTCATTAGCTGTGAAAGGGGGCGTGGCCAAATCATAGGGGGCGGGCCAAACCATGACCAATAAAAAAGGAAGTCTCTGCTGAGTTCAATGATACCACACAGAAGACTCTACCTCAAATGGTTCAAATGTTATGAAAGTGGGTGTGACCTGCATACGTGGGCGTGGTTAAAGTTGTAAGGAGACGGTTACAGGCATAAATAGACAAAGTGTAAAATTAACATGTTAATGTGTATTTTAGATGATTTCCCCCCAATAGTCTGAAAGAAAAAATTGCCAAAAATCTCAAAATTGAAAAATGATGGTTTATCCTGGGGTGTCTCCCCTTAATGAAGAATGATCTAAGTTTGCATTAATATTGTTGGGGGTAACCCTAAGGCCAGGTCATTTATTAAATGTATTTGTGACAAAATAATATAAACATCTTTTCGTATTCTATTTTGCCTGGAAATGCTTCAAACACGTTTGCGTGTTGCGTGAGAAATAGGCGTCGGTCCTATTTCTAGCATGCGCGCGTTGTCGGCGCGGCTCAAGCCGCGCCTGAGACGTGCGTGTCACGCAGGCAGTGTGCAAGCTCTAACCTGACACGCCACGCAGGCAGTGTGCAAGCTCTAACCTGACACGCCACGCAGGCAGTGTGCAAGCTCTAACCTGACACGCCACGCAGGCAGTGTGCAGGAGGCCTAAGTTGGCAATATGATAATGAATGAACTAAACATAGTTCATTCATTATCATATTGCCAACTTTCAGTGTGACGTCAGCAAATTGTATATCCGAATACAAAACACATTTTCTATGGGCACTTAAGGCAAAATGTGGATGTTCATTAAGGAAACATTACAGGTATATTTCTGCATTAAACTGTCTAAAAACTTCTATATCTATGTATATTTTGTTGAGTTGTGTACTTACACTATCCCAAATGTTTCCAACAATGTTCAAACCCAGAGAAATCTGTTATTTTATTTTAATGACGGGACATTTCATTTAGTCGCCTGTCAGTGGCGTCAAAAAACCTTTGACCCCTCTGGTTCCTCTAACTTCCGTCAAAACACGGGAGCCCAGACGATACATTCGAGAGTAAATGTAAATCATACATTGTCATAGAAAGAATAATAATCAGTAACTGTAAACACAGCTTGCTTTCTGCCACACGGCATCATTTGGTCATTGATTACATGCCACTTACAAGACAATAATACAGCAGAGATCTTATTTATTGATACATTTCAATAGATTGATCCAGCTTCACATTATGTGTTACGTTGACAAGTAGCTCATGCTAATGCTTGGTGGGGAACGGTACCGTTGTAAGGTTACAACATCGTTTAACATGCTCATGAAGTTATTTTAGGTATAATTGGTTTGATCAAGGTAAAGTTAACGTTAAACTGCACTGGGCTAACCCACAATTACGTTCGCAAGCTGTATAGATAGAAGACAAATTTAATGCTGATTCAGCCAGTTATCCCACCCTGTTTTTTGGATTGGGTGGGGCACGAGGAGGGGCAATCATATTTCAGGGGGGGCGGGTGCCACCCCGGCCCCTCCCTGAACACCCTGTTTGGCAGGTAGCTTGGTGATTTCACCACGGGATCAATAAAGTTTCATCTTTATCCACTTTTATACAGTACATGCCAAAAGTTTGGACACACCTTCTCATTCAATGCGTTTCCTTTATTTTCATGACTATTTACATTGTAGATTCTCAATGAAGGCATCACAACTATGAATGAACACATATGGAATTATGTACTTAACAAAAAAGTGTGAAATAACTGAAAACATGTCTTATATTCTAGTTTCTTCAAAGTAGCCACCCTTTGCTTTTTTGATAGTGCTGCAAACCCTTGGTGTTCTCTCAATGAGCTTCATGAGGTAGTCACCTGAAATGGTTTTCACTTCACAGGTGTGCCTTGTCAGGGTTAATTAGTGGAATTTATTCCCTTATTAATGGGGTTGGGACCCTCAGTTGTGTTGTGCAGAAGTCAGGTTGATACACAGCCGACAGCCCTATTGGACAACTGTTAGAATTCATATTATGGCAAAAACCAATCAGCTAAGTAAAGAGAAACGAGTGGCCATCATTACTTTAGCAAATGAAGGTCAGTCAGTCCGGAAAATTGCAAAAACTTTGAATGTGTCCCCAAGTGCAGTCGCAAAAACCATCAAGCGCTACAACGAAACCGGCTCACATGAGGACCGCCCCAGGAAAGGAAGCCCAAGAGTCACCTCTGCTGCTGAGGATAAGTTCATCCGAGTCACCAGCCTCAGAAATCGCAAGTTAACAGCAGCTCAGATTAGAGACCAGATGAATGCCACACAGAGTTCTAGCAGCAGACACATCTCTAGAACAACTGTTAAGAGGAGACTGCGCGAATCAGGCCTTCATGGTCAAATAGCTGCTAGGAAACCACTGCTAAGGAGAGGCAACAAGCAGAAGAGATTTGTTTGGGCCAAGAAACACAAGGAATGGACATTAGACCAGTGGAAATCTGTGCTTTGGTCTGATAAGTCCAAATTTGAGATCTTTGGTTCCAACCGTCGTGTCTTTGTGCGACGCAGAAAAGGTGAACGGATGGGTTCTACATGCCTGGTTCCCACCGTGAAGCATGGAGGAGGAGGTGTGATGGTGTGGGGGTGCTTTGCTGGTGACACTGTTGGGGATTTATTCAAAATTGAAGGCATACTGAACCAGCATGGCTACCACAGCATCCTGCAGCGACATGCCATCCCATCCGGTTTGCGTTTAGTTGGACCATCATTTATCCACATACCATTTTCAACAGGACAATGACCCCAAACACACCTCCAGGCTGTGTAAGGGCTATTTGACCAAGAAGAAGAGTGATGGAGTGCTGCGCCAGATGACCTGGCCTCCACAGTCACTGGACCTGAACCCAATCAAGATTGTTTGGGGTGAGCTGGACCGCAGAGTGAAGGCAAAAGGGCCAACAAGTGCTAAGCATCTCTGGGAACTCCTTCAAGACTGTTGGAAAACCATTTCAGGTGACTACCTCTTGAAGCTCATCAAGAGAATGCCAAGAGTGTGCAAAGCAGCAATCAGAGCAAAGGGTGGCTACTTTGAAGAAACTAGAATATAAGACATGTTTTCAGTTATTTCACACTTTTTTGTTAAGTACATAATTCCACGTGTCCATTCATAGTTTTGATGCCTTCAGTGAGAATCTACAATGTAAATAGTCATGAAAATAAAGGAAACGCATTGAATGAGAAGGTGTGTCCAAACTTTTGGCCTGTACTGTACATCATAATTTACTCATATTCATTTGTGTTATTAATCTGAATCTACAAAGTATCTTAATCTATAAAATAAATAGTGAAGTAAGACGTACAATAGGCCTACTTGACTTTCAAATTTGGTGGAGTAGAAATATAAAGAAGGAGAAAATGAAAATACTTAGTTAAAAGTACCTTAAAATTCTAATGAAGTACGTTATAGTTACTTTCCACCGCTGATAAAATCGAATGCTTATATAACGTGTAGCAAGCCTAAACAGACATGTTTTTTATCTGTCAGGTGCTCGGACTCACAGCTGTCCGCGCTGATGTACCGGTACCTGTTGGGACACAGATGTTGTCCGTGCCATCTCTGATTCTGGCTTGGACCATGGCAACAGTGACTCACTTCAACGCAGCGTAAAAAACTCCTGAAAATAATGTCCATCTGGCAAACGTATCCGTCTCTGCAGTCATCTCAACCATCGAGTCCAGCAACAGGAAATAGCACTCACAGACCTTTTTCTGTGACAAAATGTTTCGCGGTTCTTCAAACCACGAAACACCACTAAATGTTGGGTAAAAATTTGTTGTAACTCGCATTACTGAGATTGTAACGGGTATATTACCGACATTTTATTAGTAATCTGTTATATTACTGTGTTACAGCCAAAAAGAATACATCAGTGTCAGTGTTGGGAAGGATACTTTCAAAACGTTTTCCGTTACAGAATACTGAATACATGCCCAAAAATGTAATTTGTAACATAATCCGTTACGTTACTCAATCTGAGTAACGTATTCTGAATACTTGGATTACTAACACATTGAATTGTATTTCAAAAGTGTAGGAATGCAGCCATCAAATACTGCTTACTAAACAGGCCTATTCTGGTGTGTTCTTCTGTTCCAACTGGCTGAATGTGTACCTGAACAAGCAGATAGACTTTTGTATTTGTAGTCCCGAACTAGCTAACATTAGCTAATATGTTAAACAGGGCTAGTCAGTCTTTCAATGGCTCTGGGGCTAGTAAATCAACACATAGGAGAATGTAAAGTCGCATGTCAACTAAGCAGGTAGCTACCTGATACAACTATAAAATAGCAAGGTGACCAGTGAAACTACATCAGACGACTACCCTTGGCTAATTAAAAACAATAACTTACTTTAAGATGCTTCTTCAGGTTGGAGGTAGAGTAATTTGGATGCTGAAAGGAGGTTGGTTGCTGGCAAACAGAGGTTGCACTGCACAGTTATATTTAGTACTCCCTGTTCTTTCTTTAATGTAAAATGCTGTTTGAATTTCCAAGATAGAAACGCATTCCTGCCCTGGCTCTGTTGTGCCGGTTCCGGCTCCATCTCTACCTCTATCAGTGATCACGCAAATAACTAATTTTTTCATTTTCATATTCTTCATGGCTTCTGGGAAATGCATGGAGTTGCCTTCATTTATTTAGATAGTGAATAAACTCATGAAACAGATAAGTATCGTCATGTAACCCATTGATTTCAACAATGTAACTGTATTCTAAATACCAACTATTTAAATTGTAACTGTAACGGATTACAGTTACTCATAATTTGTATTCTGAATACCTAATACTGGTACATGTATTCTGTTACTCCCCAACACCAATAACTAGCTAATCCAATCCATCCATCCAATTATCAATCAAATTATCTAAAGTTCGGTAAAACAACTCATGCGAATAAAGCTAGTGAAAGTGTGTTTCCATCAAACGGCTTTAAAGCGAATAAAAACCTGTGCGTAATGACGTCACATGCTGTTTTGCGATCAGATTGGTATATCAAATTGATTTTAGACATCTTAAGGTGTTTCCATTCATTTTCGCACTGAATCGCACAACATTCAAGCAAACATTTGCAAACAAAGTTTTGCTAGACAAAATGGATCGCGCCATCTACCAACAAATGATCAATATTGCACAAGTTGTAATAGTGCTTATGTGCCAGCTGATAGCGACATATCAAGCTATGATGATGCAGATGCACTTAAATGCCCGACGACAACGGAGGCGGCCTGTGGTGTGGGAATGACAGCACTCCAAACAGTTAACGCCGTCTGCAATGCCATACGAACGAGGATGATGCAAAGGTATATATACCTACCTGGAGTGGATAAGGTGCATGATATCTCGCTGCGTAACTCCAGAGCGCACCTTGTGCCACAGGTGTATGGCGCAATAGATGGGACTCACATCCCGATTAGACCCCCTGCTGAAGGCTACAGGGATTTTGTCAATAGAAAGGGCTGGCCATCAATCGTACTACAGGCTGTGGTAGACGATCGTTGCATCATAAGGGACATTTGTGTCGGCACTCCCGGTAGTGCGTCTCCTTGTTCGTCCACTTACATCTGTCTTTGTTGACACCCGCCATGTGTGCAAATAGAGCAGAAATACTGGGCGGAAATGAACTTAAACTTCTTCTTTGTTTTGTGGCGGGTTGCAACCATAAAATGACCTAAAACTTAATCGCAATTCATTATTTATTCGGCAAATAACGTTTCCATCAGCGTTTATCCGTTGTACCGTTGTACTTACAGAGCTTTATCACATAAGCCGTATATCAATCAAGATAAAATCCGATGAGACCGAACGTATTTTCTTTGAGTTGATATTCATGAAATTCAATCGAATTTTACTGTTTCCATAAGGCATTTTTTATTCGATATCACTTAATTCAGATAAAACCGTGTGGATGGAAACATAGCTACTGTAATTGTGTTACTTTTGTAATGCGTTACTCCCAACACTAGTAATGAAATATTAATATTTCTCAAACAAAAGTTTCTTTAAATGGCAGATATCTGTCCAAACTGCAGCAATCTTCAACAATAGGGAATTATCATTTTAGTTGCTGGAGATCCTCCTACACAAATACCTCATTTTTATGTTCAGCCAGTGTTTATACCTGAGAGTGTCCATTCTCCAGAGTGGATCCTTAAGTCCAGCTGACAGCAGCTTCACTCCTGAGTCCCCTGGATGATTGTAGCTCAGGTCTAGCTCTCTCAGATGGGAGGGGTTGCAGCTCAGAGCTGAGACCAGAGAAGAACAGCCTTCCTCTGAGATCAGACAGCCTGACAGGCTGCAAACACACAGAACAACACAAGTCACATGATCTTAGGATACTGTGGGATTACATTAACATTCTCAATGATTCCTTTCTACTCACAGTCAAACACCCAATAATGTCCATCAACAATATGACAACATTAATGGTAGCTCTGGAGTCTGAGTCTGATATTTCAAGTTCCAACAACAGAGTGAGAAGAAAACAAACATGTTCATGGAAAGAGATTGAAACTAAATAAAGACAACTGTTTGAAATCATACAAGCAGAGACAATCTTAGGCACGTTACAAGTTTATCCATTCATGTAAATCAGAATTTAGGTGAACATCAGTTAAACAGGTTGATGAATCCTGACCTGAGATTCTCCAGTTTACAGTGTGGACTCTGAAGTCCAGCCGACAGCAGCTTCCCTCCTGAATTCTTCAGGTTGTTGTTACTCAGGTCCAGATCTCTCAGACTAGAGGACTGGGAGCTGAGAACTGAGGACAGAGCTTCACAGCTTCTCTCTGACAGGTTACAGCCACTCAGCCTGAAGAGACGATAATGAAGAAAAAAGAATCAAGAAATTGAAACAACAGCAGAGCACTTAAGTTATGATATATGAGTCCAGCTACCGTTGTACTTACAGAGCTTTTTTGGAGGCTTTGACCACTGGCAGCAGCCTCAGAAGAGCCTCCTCTGAAGCAGAGTATTTCTTCAGGTCAAACACATCCAGATCTTCTTCTGATGACAGTAAGATGAAGACCAGAGCTGACCATTGAGCAGGAGACAGTTCATCTGTGGAGAGACTTCCTGAACTCAGGTACTTTTGGATCTCCTCCACTAGAGATCGATCATTCAATTCATTCAGACAGTGGAACAGATTGATGCTTCTCTCTGGAGACAGATTCTCATCCATCTTCTCTGTGATGTACTCCACTGTTTCCTGATTGGTCTGTGAACTATTTTCTGTCTGTGTCAGCAGGCCTCGTAGGAGACTCTGATTGGTCTGAAGAGAAAGACCGAGGAGGAAGCGGAGGAACAAGTCCAGGTGTCCATTTGGACTCTGTAAGGCCTTGTCCACAGCACTCTGGTGGAGATGTTTTTTTCTGAAGACATTAGGCAGCCATGATGTTGTTTGTTCTTGTGACAGCAGGTTGACTCCAGACTTGACGGATGTCAGATGGACATGAAGAGCAGCCAGAAACTCCTGAAAACTCAGATGGATGAAGCAAAACACCTTGTCCTGGTACAGTTCACTCTCCTCTTTAAAGATCTGCGTGAACACTCCTGAGTACACTGAGGCTGCTGTGATATCGATGCCACACTCTGTCAGATCTGATTCATAAAAGATCAGGTTGCCTTTCTGCAGCTGCTCAAAAGCCAGTTTTCCCAGAGACTGGATCATCTTCCTGTTCTCTGGACTCCAGTGTGGATCTGTCTCAGCTCCTCCATCATACTTGATGTTCTTCAATTTGGACTGAACTACCAGGAAGTGAATGTACATCTCAGTCAGGGTCTTTGGCAGCTCTCCTCCCTCTCTGGTCTTCAAGATGTTCCCCAGAACTTTAGCAGTGATCCAGCAGAAGACTGGGATGTGACACATGATGTGGAGGCTTCGTGATGTCTTGATGTGGGAGATGATTCTGCTGGCCTGCTTCCCATCTGTGAATCTCTTCCTGAAGTACTCCTCCTTCTGAGGGTCAGTGAACCCTCTGACCTCTGTCACCATGTCAACACAATCAGGAGGGATCTGATTGGCTGCTGCAGGTCGTGTGGTTATCCAGAGGCGAGCAGAGGGAAGAAGATTCCCCCTTATGAGGTTTGTCAGTAGCACACCCAATGAGGTGGACGTTGTAACATCAGTCAGGATCTCAGATTTGTGGAAGTCCAGAGGAAATCGACACTCGTCCAGACCATCAAAGATGAACACGACCTCTTCAAACCTGCAGATTCCTGCTTCTTTGGTTTCACTAAAGAAGTAATCAACAAGTTCCACCAAGCTGTACTTTTTGTCTTTCAGCATATTCAGCTTTCTGAAGGTGAATGGAAATGTGAACTGGATGTCCTGGTTGGCTTTGCCTTCAGCCCAGTCCAGAGTGAACTTCTGTGTTAAGACTGTTTTCCCGATGCCAGCCACTCCCTTTGTCATCACTGTTCTGATTGGTTCATCTCTTCCAGGTGGGGTTTTAAAGATGTCTTCACATGCGATTGTTGTTTCTGGTCGGTCCGATATCCAGGATGCTGTTTCAATCTGTCTGACCTCATGTTCATCATTGACCTCTGCAGTCCCTCCCTCTGTGATGTGGATATTTATGAACATCTGATTCAGAAGGGTTTTGTTCCCAGCTTTAGCAATCCCCTCAAACACACCATTGAACTTCTTATGTAAGATGGATTTGACTTTTCGCTGGCACGCAGCAAGAATCTCTGAATGAAAAAAACAATGAATTCAATGAGGGTTTGTTCTGGTGAATGTGAGTGTGCACATTTCTGTATTCATGAAATCTTTTCAGCCCATTTGACGACGAGGTCCTGAATATGTTAACTATTGTAAAATGACTTAGTATTCCTCAAAAACAACTGATATGTTGGGTATCTCAGTCCTATATCTATGAACTCTACATTGTCAAAATAAACCAGAAGGTATATGACTTAATTACAAAGGGAATTAATTTTGCCCAAGCAGTATCTTACAGTGACATCAGTGTGTGCAAATTTTAACCAGCAGAGTCTGACTTTGTTTCATCATTTTTTGTTCTCTGAGAAACTTTAAATTCATTTTCTCTTGTGGATGTTTGGTAGATTGTTCTATTTTTGTCAACACAGCATATATATCTTTGAAGATAAGAGGGAGACATTGGCAACAAAGATAATGTTTGTTCAAGATTGTGATATATAAGTTTGATCTTTGTTACATCCATTTTTTTAATTCATAATTATTATGACTTACCTGCAGGTACTGAGATGATGACTTCTCCATGACACGATAACTTCTTCACTAGATCATTTTGATTGATATTCACTAAAACTATTCTGGTCACATTAATAGTGTTAATACTGTAGGTCTGGAACATTGTATCCACTGTGTTCTCCCTGTTCACATTCTGCAGTTTACTCTTTGGGATTGCTGGGAAGTCTTTTAGGACTCCCTGCAGGTGCCACTTAAATTTTCCAAAGTCCTCGTCTCCCAAGTCTTCTAAAATTCCCAAGACGACTTTTTGAGGGGTTGCCATCGTTTGTCCCTGCAAAGATCCAAAAGATAAACAAAAAGAAAATCGTCAATTAACAGAATTTTTTTGGGGAGTTTAAAAATACTCGGATTATCAAAACAGACCAGTTTTGTAGATTATGTTATGATGATATTTGTGGAAACAAATAATAATTCAAGATTCATTCATGGATCATTATATAATGGTAATTAATGAACCAAAAGTAAATATTCTGTCTAAATTAATTCTACTATCACACGGATTCATGCTGCTGAACTCAGCCTCTCATCTGCAGAGGAAACAACATCATTTCTCATTGGCTCTTCTTGTCTCTTTCACATCACTCTCAGCTGAATGCATCATCAGCTGCTGTAGTTCTACTCTGAACGTTTATCAAAGACACCTCTTGAGCCTCAAAACGCTGACAACATAACTTTTAAAAATGCACAACGACAAAGAGACATAAATGTTAAACTAACAAAAATAAACTACCAAGTAAAAAATTTGACAACAATGACTTTTAATCATTATCTGAGTTATTTAGCTTTGTCTCTGTTGAAATCTGGCTGTCTTATGAAGAGGCATGTAGCTGGCGGGTTGGGGAAAACATTAAAGATCACTTTGTCAAAGCTAATAAACTCATGGAAAGAGTGTTGATAACATTGTTTCCACTTTGAGATAAAGGACAGTCACGTTACTGATTAGAGACACAGAAAGACAGAGGACGGACAGTTACTACTAACTGTGACACAACCTGTGTGAAAGTGAAAGTAAACTTTAAACAGGAAATGCCCTGAACACGAGTCACATGTTAATAAAGATCAGCAGGGGCACGTTCAGCCCCGACAACACGGAGCAACCCATTTTATTTATTTTCTTTTTCTTTTTTATTTCTTTATTCAGAGTACAGATATACAAACAAACAAACAAGACCCATTTACAAATCCACTTCAGAAATCGAGCATAGAAACCAAACCTAAGAGCTTCTACATAACTAATCAACATAAAGAAGAACATACAATCAGAGAAAAGAAATACAAATTAACTTAAGATTTTCAAGTTAAGAAATCAATTTAAGGGCTTTTTTGTCCTTAAACTGTTTCAATGACTTACACAAAAGATTAAAGTCATTCTTCCAACAGATCAGGGAGGGTTTGGTCTTAAAATATCTACATTTATGGATCAAATGTTTCCCTACACACACACACACACACACACACACACACACACACACACACAGGCACAGACACAGACACACCCACACATTCACAGACACAAACACACACAAGTTTGCTTGGAGAACGTTACTATTTTGTTTTAACCTGGAGCTGGAGGGAAATCTCAAGTGGCGATATCGACTCTTTAGCAACTGATGATTAACTTTGCTGTAGGTATGTCATTTATTTTGTAGATTTGATTTGCAAAATGAATGAATTTAACATTAAAAAAACTGCTGAGTCAGATGTGTCTTACCTTAACGTGGATCTTCTCCGCCGGAAGCCGCGGAGCCACAGCTCTGGAGGGGTGGACGTCGTCTCCGTAGCCGACTTTAGGCTTCTTCTTCCCGGCTGCGGATCCGGAGGCGTCGGGCTTCTTGATCAGGTATGAAGAAGCAAAATAGATGGCGACGACAGTGAAAATGATGGCAGGGATGATGACAGCCAGGTCCAGATCCATGATGGCGGTTTTCTGGATTTACAAAATAAAGTTAGAAAGTTAAAAGTTTTTTAGAGGGACGGTTGGTGTGTGTTAACCCAGCCAGTCACACACACACACTGAGCCGCATCTCGCCCATAGACAGTAAAAGAATGGACCACCAGACCCCGTTGCTCTGGACGGAGACCAGTGAAGGATATTAGAAGCTCTTTCCCGGTGATGGCTGAGCGTTACTGAGCAGCCTCCAACTGAGCTTGAAGACGTAGATGTGACGTGAGCAACCTGTCTGAAAGTTGGAAGTCTTCTGGTAGCTGTGCCAAGAGAAATCTCAATCATTCCCAATCTAGCAGAGATGGAGAGCGTAGGTATATGTAAGGAGATAACATAGGCAGTGTTGGGCAAGTTACTTCCAAAATGTAATACATTATAGATTATTAGTTACTGTCATTTGAGAGTAATTAGTTATATTACAATATTACTGTCTCTGAATTGTAATGCGTTACACTACTTTTGCATTACTTTTGAGTTACTTTCACCAAAATAACAGGGGAAGTTTGATTTGGCAGCTAGCTTGTGAATTTCACCACCGGATCAATAAAGTCTCGTCTTTATCCACTTTAATACATCATAGATGATTCATATTTTGTATAATTAATATAAATATGCAAAGTAACTAAAGCTATACAAAATAGATAAGTAAAACATATAATAGGCAAGTAGGAGAAAATGAAAATACTCAAAAGTACGGCATTGTTGTAAAATGTTTGTTTATAGCACTTCAATAAGAAATTCATGTTGTTTAGGTTAAAACACTCTAAAGGAAATGTTCAATTATAGTGTGATTAAAACTCACTATTAACATTATTTACAGTACTTGATTTACAGCTGATTTGTGAAAAGGTAGCCTACACAACCTTATTTAACAGTAATTTAGTTTTACTGCGAACCGTCACAGGAAGTGCTTTTATTTTGAAGTAGGCTACACGGACGTTGTCTGTTGTGTAGCCTACTCTTGCTAGCTTACTGAGAAGCAACATGTCCGTCAGGCTCAAGTTGTTCACTTTCTTGTTTGTAAAACTGCAACACATTGAACAGTAAATGGTCACAGTAAAAGACAAGCGCTTTTGGTCGTCATTCGAAGCCATTCCACTACAGGCAGAGTTACTCTCCACGGCTGATAAAATGCAATGATATTTACGTGTAGCAAGCCTCAACATTAATTCATGTTTATATCTGCCAGCCGCTGACGTACCGTCACCTGTTGGGACATACATGCTGTCCGTACCGTCTCTGGTTCTGGTTCTGACCACGGGAACAGAAACAGGACAGCTCACTTCAACGCAGCGTAATAACTCCTGAAAATAATGTCCATCTCGCAAATGTATCTGTCTCTGCAGTCATCTCAACCATCGAATACAGCGACAGGAAACTAATACAGCTTTTTTTTTTTCCGTGAAGAAATGTGTCGCGGTGTTGGTGAATTCTTAAAAAAAAAAATGCACCACTAAATGTTGCGTTAAAATGCGTTGTAACTCGCGTTACTGAGATTGTAACGAGTATAATATTACCGAAATTTAATTAGTAATGCGTTATATTACTGCGTTACAGCAAAAAGGAATACATTACTGTAATTGCGTTACTTTTGTAACGCGTTACTCCCAACACTGAACATAGACACAGGCTAATTATTGATCACTAAAATGATAGTTAACATTAGTAATTAAACTTAAACAGCTAATGGAAGTCCAAACTGCCTGAGAGCTTCTCCTGTACTATACGGTAATTCCTCTACTATGAGACAGTAAGTCTCGTGGTTATGACCCAATCGTTAGCCTATTTTTATAAAAACGTCTGCTACGGAGCCATAACGTGAGCTACAAGGTAATGGAGCCTTTTATACATTGTCGTGTTTCTTTAGAAATAAACAATGGACAGCAGACAGACATGCAGCTTATTTAGCTCTACAAATGGAGATGTCCCCCCTGCAGTAAGGAGTTAATTCTAAAGTGTGACGCATGTTTCCATATATGGACATACCCTGTCAAAGTGGGCGTGGCATATTGGGGTTTCCCAGGATAAAAAGAGACTCCATACTGTCTTTGTTTCCATTCCCTTTTCCCCGCGCAAATTAGAATTGTAAAGTAATAGGCAATAAAATGTTTTTAATGCAACAAGAAAACTCTTCTCATTGGAATCTTTACTTGTACTTAACAAATTGGTGCCGAAATCCAGGAATCAAGGATCCAGTTCATGAAGAATAAAATGAGAAGACTGACTTGGAGTGAAAAAAGAAAGAAGCTGCAGGGGAAATTCAAACCCAAGTCATGGATCCAGCGGATTTAAAGCAACTGAAGATAAAGCGGGGAGTGGTCTGAACTGCAACAACAAAACTCAACCAGAAGATTGATGGTGAGTTGGATAAGGAAGAACCATGCTTTGAAAGACTGGAGGAATTGCTTGATCAGTTGAAAGATAAAGAAAAGATTCTCAGAGAACATGATAAAGATGTTGAAGCAGAAACGGAAGAAGAGGATTTGGAAGATGAGATGACTATAGCATTGGAGTATATGGATGCAATAAGGGTGCGGAGAACAAGAGTGAGACGTGCGTTGCGCAAAGAAGATGCAGAAAGCCAGTCTGGACAGAGTGAGCATGGATCTGGATCTGGGCCTTATAGAAGAAACACAGTCAAACTTCCCAAACTGGTCATTCAGAAGTTTTCTGGGGAGATTTGTGAGTGGCAAGGATTTTGGAGTCAGTACGAAACAACCATCCATGATAATGAACGTTTGAGCAAGACTGACAAATTCAGTTATTTGAAATCATTTCTGACCGGCACTGCCGCGAGTGCAGTAGCAGGCCTCGCATTGTCTAATATTAATTATGACACAATGACAAAAAAACAATTTGGCCGTAGAGATTTAGTGATTAATGCTCATATGAGTTATGAGTTTATGAGACTGGTGTTGGGGAAAACATTAGAGATCACTTTGTCAAAGCTAAAAAACTCATGGAAAGAGCGTTGGTAACATGGAGAGGCAGACAGTCATTTCCACTTGGAGATAAAGGACAGTCACGTTAATGATTAGAGACACAGTAAGACAGAGGACGGCCAGTTACTTCATGTCCTCTGGTCCTGTGAAAGGTCCAGGACCTTTGGACCGATACATGATAACCTATGTCAGACTGCAGGGACCCAGGTTCCATTCAGCCCAAGATGATTTGTTCTGGGAGATGGGTCAATCCTAAACGGATGGATGAGCACATAAGAAGATGGGTCCAGACTAAAGTAAATACCTGCACTCGGTCTCTGCTTTCCTCTCCCAGAAATCCAGCCAACATGGCGGAGGATCTTTGTGCAGTTGGACAGTTTGAGTCTCCAGTCAGAGTTGTGTTAGTTTCTCTGCAGCTTTCTGCTCTCAAACTAAACTACCAGAAAGGTCCATTACATTACCTTCAGCTGGAGCTTCAGACGGAGGAAACTAACTGCCACACAACCTGTAGGAAAGAGAAAATAAACTTTAAACAGGAAACACTATGAACACCTTAGTCACATGATAATAAAGATGAGCTGGGGCAGGTTCAGCCCTGACAAGACGGAGCAAGCCCTTTATTTACAGTTTCTTTTTAGTTTTTTATTTCTCTATTCAGAGTTCAGATATATGAACAAACAAACAAACAAACAAACAAACAAGACACATTTACAAATTCACTTCAACAATAGAGCTTCAGCCTCGGGTCGAGCATAGAAACCAAAACTAGGAGCTACTACATAACTAATCAACATCAAGAAGAAAATACAATCAGAGAAAAGAAATACAAATTACCTTAAAGAAATCAATTTAAGGGCTTTTTTCTCCTTAACCCTTTCAATGACTTCCACTAAAGATTGAAGTCATTCTTCTAATGGATCAAAATATCTACATTTATGGATCAAATGTTTCCCTACACACACACACACACACACACACACACACACACACACACACACAGAGAGACACACACACACACACACACACACAAACACAGACAGACACAAAGACACACACACACACACACACACACACACAGATATACACACACACACACACACACACACACACACACACACACACACACACACACACACACAGAGAGAGAGCAGGAAGTAGTGAAAAGAGGAAGGGTGTAATCTAACTGTGAGTGTGTGACATGCCTGTCTGTATCTGGGAGCTCTTTTTGTAAAATGTGATAAAACTAGTTCCGTGTGTCTGCTGTAACGGTGCACCTGTTACAATAATAATAAACTTTATTATATAGCATGTTTCTTAACAGGGTTGCTGTTGTGAATCTGTTCTATTCTGTAACAAACTGAACAAAGACTTGCATCTGTTTTGACTGGTATTATAAATTGAAACGGGGTAATAGCACTAACATACTAACTTGTACTAACACAGTACTTTAACAGTGTGTTTGGTACTTTTACTGCAGTACAGAATAATCATTGGAGAGCCCAGATTCATTCATGAGTTGTTTGTTTGGAATATAAATAATAAGTGATAAGTCATGTATTGTCCTCACACTAACAGAACACCTTCAGTCCTGTCTCACGCTGTCAGCAGAGCTACATTTGAGTTAAATATGGATTTTCAATAAGCTCCATAAGGATTAGCATAGCATGGTTAGCTCCCATTGTTAAAAGCAGCTCGTGATCCTGAACACGGTGGCTAACAGCTGTTAGCAAAGAGCTAAACTCTCCAACACAAACCCATTTTATCTGTGTAGAATGAGCTGATATATCTTCACATTTGGTGTATGTTTACCTGTTTGTTTGATCTTTTGTAGAGAGATGATCATGTTGTAGTTGTATATTTGTGTAAGAAGGGAGGACTTTTCTCCTCTCCTGCTGTAGCTGCTGCTTTTTAAATGCTAGTGTATGTATTTCATATGTTATAAATAATAAAAACTAAAGTAAATACCTGCACTCGGTCTCTGCATTCCTCTCCCAGAAATCCTGCCAACATGGCGGAGGATCTTTGTGCAGTTGGACAGTTTGAGTCCCCACTCAGAGTTGTGTTAGTTTCTCTGCAGCTTTCTGCAGCTTTCTGCAGCTTTCTGCTCTCAAACTAAACTAACAGAAAGGTGCATTACATTACCTTCAGCTGGAGCTTCAGACGGAGGAAACTAACTGAGACACAAGCTGTGTGAAAGAGAAAGTCAACTTTAAACAGGAAACAAGTCACATGATCATAAAGATGAGCTGGGGCACGTTCAGCCCTGACAAGACGGAGCAAGCCCTTTATTTACAGTTTTTTTTTTTTTTTTTATTTCTCTATTCAGAGTTCAGATATACAAACAAACAAACAAACAAACAAACAAGACACATTTACAAATCCACTTCAACAATAGAGCTTCAGCCTCGGGTCGAGCATAGAAACCAAAACTAGGAGCTACTACATAACTAATCAACATCAAGAAGAAAATACAATCAGAGAAAAGAAATACAAATTACCTTAAAGAAATCAATTTAAGGGCTTTTTTCTCCTTAACCCTTTCAATGACTTCCACTAAAGATTGAAGTCATTCTTCTAATGGATCAAAATATCTACATTTATGGATCAAATGTTTCCCTACACACACACACACACACACACACACACACACACACACACACACACAAACACAGACAGACACAAAGACACACACACACACACACACAACCACACACGCACACACACACACACACACACACACACACACACACACATACACACACACACACACACACACACACACAAAAACACACAGACAGACACACAGACACACACACACACACACACACACACTCTCTCTCACACACACTCACATACCTACTCACACAGACACACACACAAAGAAACACACACACACACACACCTACTCACACACACACACACACTCTCTCACACACATGAACACACACACACACACACTCTCTCACACACACACACACACACACACACACACACACACACACACACACACACACACACACACACACACACACAAAGAAAGACACACACACATTTGTTGGGACATTTGTGTAAAATGTGAACATTTATAAAGCATGTAAATGTGAAATCTCTCATACAGCCACGACATGTTTTTAAACTATTCTTTAAAGCTCCTTGAAATCTCCACGTTTCATTATCTTTGCTTCCTCTGACACTAAACTCAAAGGCTCTGTGTTTCCGACGGCTGCTCAGACCTCAACTCGTCTCTGCTGCATTTCGTTAAAGTCTTTTTCTCTGTTCCAGAAGAAGTTAGAGTACTCTCCGTAGCTCTGCAGACTCCCTCTGAGACGTAAACGCCGTGAGACTCTCGGTGAATATTCAACCCGCCGTTCTCGCCTGCGACCGACGTGTTAAAGAGGTGTCGGCCCTCCACGCCGCCGCTGCTGCTGTTGCTGTGGTAACACCCTGGGTCGCTGGTAGACACAGCGGAGCGGCTAATTAACCCCCCTGATTACGCCAATTAACCCCGACACATTAGAGCTCATCAGAGACGAGTAGCGACTTTTCCTCCGGAGCCTGAACGCAACTCTTTACACTCCAGACCTTCAGATGACGTCATCTACCTGCTGTCTGTATACATGACATAAATAACCCCTGGTAATGCAGTTTTTGTTGCTTTTTTTTGGCATTTTTGTCGCATTTTTCAGACTTATTTGTTGACTTTTCACTTTGTCGTTTTTTGCTGCTTTTTGTATGTGTTTTTGTCAATGATTTTTTCACTTTCTTCTCAATTTTTGTCACTATGTTTTGGTTCGTTATGGTTACTTTTATGTTGTTAGGGTTACATTTTTGTAGCCATTTCACTTTATTGTATTTTTTTGTGCTTCTACATGGAGTTTTTGGTCCAATTTTGTTGGTGCTTTTGAAATTTTTGTCAATTTTTACTGACATTTTTGTTGTTCCAGAAGATGCGTCTTCCCACTGAATCGAGTGCTTACTTAAACTCAATGCGGACGTGTCAGATGGCGTTTCTCAATCTGTGTTCTTCTATTGACTTGAGTTCTTGTGTCACACACCTACTCACACACACACACACACACACACAAAGAAACACAGACACACACCACACACACACACACACACACACACACATAGTGCATGGCACTATCTTTGTGGGGACCCGTCATTGACATAATGCATTCCCTAGCCCCTTACCCTAACCTTAACCATCACCACTAAATGCCTAACCTTAACCCTTACCCTCACCCTAACCATAACCTAATTCTAACCCTAATCCTAAAACCAAGTCTTAACCCTCAAACAGACCTTTAACCTTGTGGGGTCCAGCATTTTGGCCACACAAATCTGTCCGGACCCCAAAAGTATACTGGACTCCCAGTTTTTGGACCCCACAAATGTAGTTAAACAAGAACACACACACACACACACACACACACACACACACGCACACACACAAACAGTTAATTGGGACATTTGTGTAAAATGTGAACATTTATAAAGCATGTAAATGTGAATGTCTCATACAGACAAAATCTTGTTAAACTATTCTGTGAAACGTCATCTCTTGTTGCCAGAGTAACTGTCCCAATACACAAGTTTGCATTTCACTAAGAATAGTTAAGATTCCCGGAAATGTTCTTGACACGCCCATTTTACCGAGGATGCATTAGTTGGTAACTTGTATGAACTTGTCAACACCCGTATCCCAACATTCATTTCGGCATTCAACAAGGATCGGGTTTCCGGTACAGACAGACCAAAAACGGGACAATTTTAACAATTGTCGCCATCTTATTCATCACTAAATTCACTTCAGAGAAGGTTTTAGGCAAGAAATGACCGGTTTTGATTTCAAATAGAGGCAGTCTTGTGAAAATCTTTGCGGAATTGACAATTTGCTCCAAAGTTTGAGAGAGTTGAGATGCTCCATAAAGTGACGCGGCTGCCAGCTAGCGCCTGCCGGGGCCGCTAGCTCGTCGCTCGGACAGTCACGCTCGGAGACCCCGCTGTAAGCCGGAGGTCTTTTAGACCGGTCTCGTAAATAAGATTTCGCCGTTGACGGATCGTTTGTTTAAATATCACAACTCATGTCCATCATAATATTAACAAGAACCTGTGGTTAACTGTCTTTTCAGAGTTAAACTCCACAAGCACACACACACACACACACAGACACACACACACACACACACACACACACACACACACACATACACACATGGCCACAGCACAGCAGGCAGAGGTACAGGAGAGAGATATACCCATTTCTCTTCAGGAGACTTGTTAATTATGCCATAGGCTATACATTAGATTTAGTATTTAGTTCATATTTTTTTGGTGTATTCATTTTCTGATTTATTAGAAGTTGAGTTTCAGTCTGTATGATAAATTAACAGTTGTACATAAAGTGGTAATACATGCTGGCATGTTATGTAGACTAAAGGGGAGACACCAACATTTATAATTTTAATTGCTAATTTCCATCTGTTGTCCCTGGGCATATACAGTGCACTACAATAATATAGAAATGATAATTCCACATAACAGTAATAGGGACGCATAGGACACACCAGTGCTTAGGGCTACTTATTTTTTAATTTAAACTGATTTTTAAATCTAAACTAATCCACTAATAATAGTCGGGATCCCATTCCACTCATAAGTAAGGGCTGTTTGGGCTAAACCATAAACAATAAAATTGAAGCTCAATAAGTTTTATTTTTCAATATTACTGCAATACTTGTAGCATTATGAGGTTTTTGTCCGGAGATTGTTTTAATACAAAGTGGTTATATTTATTGAAATTTATTGAAAAGATTTCTGGTACAGGATATACAATCCTCTATCCCAGACTCTAAAAGACACAAAAACAAATGTATATATA
>NC_050173.1:48195835-48198335 GCF_008315115.2 Sander lucioperca | reverse complement strand
TCTAACTGCTGCAGACGAAAACTCTCAGAGAAGCCGAGGACCCCACCGCAGAACCAGCACAGAGCTGCGACTCCGTGCTGGATGGGGAGGTTTTTGGGGTTTTTGGGGTTTTTGAGTCAGAGTCTGTAAACCTTCAAACCGACCCGGAGCACTTTGAGGAAACATTCAGCTGTGAGCAGGAAACAATCAGATGAACTGTGAGGCCGCGAGGCTGTAAACTCTTCACCACTGGGAGGGGAACGAACATTAACCTTTAACCTGGACAGGAGACAGAAAACTTTGACACAAAAAAACGTTGAAAACGTGAAGAAAACTTGACAAAGCAGCCAAACGCTGTAAAAAATTGCCTGTTTTTTTTATTTTTTTTTATTTTTGAAGTTTATTTTGTTCATTAAATCATCCTACTCTACATTTAGTATTCCTAACTTGTATATATTTGAAATATTTAAATATGTGTCTTGTTATTCTATGCTATTATTATTTCATGTATCTTGTAGTATCTCATTATATTCTGTGCTGTGTGACTGATATTTTGCTGCAGTAACACTATAAGTTTCCCATTTTGGGATCAATATCTATCTATCTATCTATCTATCTATCTATCTATCATCTCTCTCCCCGTCTCCTTCTCTCTTTTGGTCCAAACCTACCTAACCCCACCCCGACACTACACAGTACGAGTATTTATCTTTTGTTTTCAGCGCGATATATTTGGATCTTTGGACGCAAAAATTTAAAAATTTAAATTTAAATGTCTGCATGTTTGAAGAATATTATGAAGTTTGCAACAAAGCAGAAGACACAGATTCGTTTTTATTCTCTGCCTTTAGTCAAAACCCACTGTGAAGTGTGTGTGTGTGTGTGTGTGTGTGTGTGTGTTTGTGTGTGTGTGTGTGTGTGTGTGTGTGTGTGTGTGTGTGTGTGTGTGACTCGTCTTTGCCTAGAGCGGCTGTTCATCTCCAGGCGAGTGAACAAAAGGAGGGCTGCAAAGGTTTTTACTGTCTGTATGTGTGTGTGTGTGTGTGTGTGTGCACGTGTGCGTGTGTGTGTGTGCGTGTGTGTGTGTGTGTGTGTGTCTCAGAGGACGTGGCCTTACATTAACCCCGCTGTGAAGGTTCAGAGGAAGAAGAGGAGGGTCCCGCTGCAGCCACAGAGAGAGAAGAATGAAATCTTTTCAAAAAGAGAAACTGGAGTGTGAATAAAGGTCAGCCATCCTGCGCTGTCAACACGCACACACACACGCACACACACACACGCACACACACACACGCACACACACGCACACACGCACACACACAGCAGTATTCCTGAGAGGATTTGAGCGTGTGCAGAGATGGATTGTGATTTTTCAGACTCAGGCATTAGATGCAGCAGCTGCAGCTCTGCATATATATATATATATATATGATATTTATATTCAGCTGCAAACATTTCACTACACATATAAAAATGTACCAATGAGAGGAAACTGGATAATAAGTTAACAAAACATTGAATAAAATGTTGGTAGAAAACTTAGCATTAAAGATTAAAGATGTTTTTAAGGACGAATACAGAATCCAGTCTCGTGTTTGTTTGGACCGGTGTCTTTAGGTCTAGGAGGGTCTATCATCAGCGCGGCTCCTCTAGAAGGTTTCAAGGGTCATTGAGGACGTTTTAGATGTTCTTTCTAGTACCCCGTTTATACGTGCATGGCTATTTCTTTAAAAATACGGAGGCATTTCCCTTCGTCAAACGGAGAATTCGCCTCGCTGTTTCTCCCCGTCCTGTGTGTGTTCTCTCTCCTTTTCCTCGTGTGTCTGTGTGTGGTGTTGCTGACTCTGCCGGGAAGTAGGTCAAGGGGCGTGGCCGTTCGATCCTTCCTATACCTGCACAGCTGTTGCCTGTTCCACTAATCACCCCTGCAATACTTATACCCGGGCGGAGCGCTCCATATGCTCCAGATCGTTGCAACTACCAGTGTGGTAACTTGGCTCCAACTTTAAAGTGCCCATATTATGAAAAATCACTTTTTCTGGGATTGGGGTGTTATTTTTGTGTCTCTGGTGCTTCCACACGCATACAAACTGAGATTTCTGAATGTGTCCTGCCTTCAGTCTCTGGGTGAGCTGGTCAAAATCTGCACAGCTTTCTACGTCACTAGCCAAGACGAGGGGGCTAGGGGGCTAACCGTTAGCATGTTAGCTTGTTCTGAATGGCAAAACACTGCTACAACACACACTAGTTCACCATAATCTACAATATAAATTGTATAGAACTACTTCCATGTCCCTGTTCTGCAGGTATTCCACAAAGTTGGAAGTGTGCCCTCGTTTAGAAGAAGTCTCCCGGCTAATCCTGCCTTGTACTACTGAAGTTGGAGAAACAGCTAGCTAGCTCATGTAGTCCTTACCTAGCTACTGATCATGTGATCTTACCTAGCTACTGATCATGTGATCTTACCTAGCTACTGATCATGTGATCTTACCTAGCTACTGAGCATGTGATCTTACCTAGCTAC
>NC_050173.1:48168335-48190835 GCF_008315115.2 Sander lucioperca | reverse complement strand
ACAGGACCTATCCCCTGACCAATCAGCTAACACTAATCTTAACCACTCGAGGTCAATGCTTAACCCCAACCAGTCAAGCTACTACTGAGGGCAGGTCTTGGCGTCGTATTGTAGGATTCATAATTTGGCTACCAGGACATTTGGCGCTCTTATACTTCCTCACCTTACTTCCTGCTTTGCTCCCATCAGAACTACTACGGCCAGTAGAGGGCGCCGCCGCTAGAAACCTAAATATAAGTCAGAAAGACGCCTGAACAAAGTATTTATGGGGGAGTTTTTCAGGGGAGGACAGTCTCGATTGAAAAGTTATGAGCCTGCTGTTATAGATTAAAAAAACAGTATAAATTCAGACACCAAATGTAGTTTTTGCATTTGAAATAGTTCCAAACATGTTTGGTTTGATGTTTGTTGTGGCGATAATGGTGTCGGTGAGGGTGAATGATGTCACAGTGCTGGGGGGTCCAGCCACAGCCGAGATGTTAGAAGAAGTTTGAAGATATTTGAAGATATTTGAAGATGTTTGAAGAAGTCTGAAGTGGTAAGACTTGCAGTCATTTGTGGTTTCTGTTCAATCGAGCGGTGGTTTCCACTGGTGAACTTCTGCCTGAGTCAACCCAGCACACACAAACGTAGGCCTACTTTTTATTTAACATTTATTTAACCATTTAATCAAAGAGTGATTGAGATTAAGAATCTCTTTTACAAGAGTGTCCTGGCCAA
Organism: Sander lucioperca; assembly: GCF_008315115.2. NCBI lineage: Eukaryota > Metazoa > Chordata > Actinopteri > Perciformes > Percidae > Sander > Sander lucioperca. The sequence continues at coordinate 48,190,115 of NC_050173.1, read as the reverse complement.
GACAGGCAGCAGCACAATTATCATAACAATCACATCACAATGAAAATACTTCATCAAAAAACTATCAAGATATTCAACAATGTCCGTCAGAAGTTATCTACATCAGGGATGAAACAGATCAATCAGTCAACACCATTTACAGCCAGATGTTCCTGCCTCCATGTCATTTCATATTACTTTAAAAACATCTAAGGTTCAGGCATTTTTGCAAGTCATTGTACAAAGAGGGAGCTGCGTATTTAAACACCCTTTTGCAGACTTAACAGGAATAAGACCTGGGAACGAAGACAATAAACGTAGACAATAAGACCTGGGAATGTAGACAATAATATATATATATATATATATATATATAAAACATTTTGGGTATGAGGAAAGTATGTGCAAATTAACGAACGGAGGATTTCCAGGAAGTGAGAATGCATCGGACTGTAACAAAGTACAAATACTTCGTTACTGTACTTAAGTAAATTTTTCACGTATCTGTACTTTACTTAAGTACAATCAATAGTGCAAACTTTTGACTTTTACTTCATTACATTTTGCAGCAATTATCTATACTTTCTACTCCGCTACATTTCTACAACGTTGCGTTATATTTTCGTTACATTTTCTGATCAGTTTTCCCCCGTGCCAAATGTCTTCCTGACCATCACACGTTTGCAGTACGCAGGGAAGCCTTCAGCAGCGGCCGATCCCACTATGGCCACGCCAAGACCCGCCCTTCAATAGCGTTTATTAGCCAGGCGCGTACCGCTCCCGGTACTACCGCTGCTCCTGATACTCTGCTTGGTCATATGTGAAGCATCCGTTCACATAGTTAATATACAACCTGTATATTTATCTTAAGAACACTCCCGGTCCTCCTCAGCTGTGAAGCCACGTACTTGTTGTCCAGCCCATATGTTCTCGCTAGATAAATGTGTGCAGCGTTCACTGTCCCGTGGGAAATAATGCAAAGTGGAGCTTCATGCAGATCACCCTGATAGATAACCAGAATTGTAAGTCAGAATGTAAACTGGGCCACAGATAGTAAGCACAATTACATTAACCTAAAGCTAAGCTAATTAAAATGCCACAGCCCATACAGTTTTTTTTTATTTAAAAATTTTTATTTAATTATTAGAATATAGACATTAAGAGAATACATCGTTATGCCAGTACCTTAACTTTTAATACTTAAAGTATATAGGGTTTTCATTGTTGTGCTTCTACTTTTACTAAAGTAATATATCTCTGGTTATTTGTACTTTTACTTAAGTACAGAGGTTCAGTACTTCCTCCACCACTGGACACGGACAATCTCACGTTGTGTGGGAGTCATGTGAGACAGGGAAACTCCAAATAATGTCCGGACGTAATCCTGCAACATTGTCCGGAGATCATCTATGAAAAAGGGTTTCTGTAAGTTTGTTATACTGTGTTTGTTTGCAGGTTTTCTGAGAGTATTTACAGGTCAAATGTGTGTTAATATAAAGTTAAACAGCCGTCTGATAGTTTCATATGTGTGGTGTAACTATTGTGAAACCCAGCGTTCAGATTTAATAACATCTGTTTCTCTTTGTAGATTTATGACCCTTTTTTATTTCTGTTAAGTGTGTTTATTCTGCATCACATTAACACTTCATTCAGCCAAGAAAGCACTGTTTACACATAAACTTTATATTCTGCTAAATTATGCAGAGATTTTGCTGAAGGCCGTTTTCTGCAGTTTGTTGTGATGCAAGACTTTCACTTCCTTACAGCGATGAAGACATTTTTCAGAAAATCCGCTGGAGTTCGGACAGATTTATCTCGGCTTAAAACTTTCTCTGATTGTCTCCGTGAAAAGGGAAAGAATGCTCCGTTTACAGCAGCTATATGAACGATTTCTCATACTTGATAAAAGCATGCCTAAAAAACTGATATACTTTCTATTCTATTCATCCTATTTTTTCTCTTTGTTTGTCCCTTTTTTATCCATTTTTGTAGCTTTTGTAGTACAGTAGAGAGTAGTATGTAGAGGGACAACAGTAGAGAGTAGTACGTAGAGAGACAACAGTAAAGAGTAGTATGTAGAGAGACAACAGTAGAGAGTAGTATGTAGAGAGACAAGAGTAGAGAGAAGTATGTAGAGAGACGGCAGTAGAGAGTAGTATGTAGAGAGACAGCAGTAGAGAGTAGTATGTAGAGAGACAGCAGTAGAGAGTAGTATGTAGAGAGACAGCAGTAGAGGGTAGTATGTAGAGAGATAACGGTAGAGAGTAGTATGTAGAGAGACTACAGTAGAGAGTAGTATGTAGAGAGACTACAGTAGAGAGTAGTATGTAGAGAGTAGTATGTAGAGAGACAACAGTAGAGAGTAGTATGTAGAGAGACAACAGTAGAGAGTAGTATGTAGAGAGACAGCAGTAGAAAGTAGTATGTCTTGACCCAGAGCGCCTAAAAGTGACGCCAAGAGTCCCGAGCCAAGCTTGTCTAAATATGACATTAAAGGAGACTTTCTTGCTTCAATAACAAACGCCGAAATTACCAGCCCAAAGGTCGCTTTCTGACGCGATGGGAGTGAGAATGTGTTGGCCCGTCCCGTCAGAGACACTTTGGGGAAATGACACAAAGTCAAAGTTACATTAAAACCCTCAAAGATTTGGGGCTGGAGCCCGAGAGGCTCCCCGGAGGACATCCTGCCTTTTGTTTCCCAGCAGCTCCTCTACCATCTATAATTCATCGTGCGTAATGGCCGTCTGATATTTTGGGGAAACGCCATTTGCAAGAAAATCAATGGATCAAATAATGAGCAGCTGACAGAGAGGAAAGGTGTTGGTTTGGAAAGCAGCCGGGTAATCTGATCGGAGTCGAGATTTAAAACTGATTAATAAATAAATGATGTGCCTCCAACAGAACATGAATTATTCAGACGTTCAGCCGTCAAAAAAAACTCTTAATAAACGTTGGCCCACATATTGAGATGCACATTTTGGGCAACTAATGACCTGAATCTAAATGGTCGACTGTTGACTCGGGTGAATTTTTAAACGTGTGTGTGTGTGTGTGTGTGTGTGTGTGTGTGTGTGTGTGTGTGTGTGTGTCTGTGAGTGTGTGTGTGAGTGAGTGTATGTATGTGTGTGTGTGTGTGTGTGTGTGTGTGTGTGTGTTGTCTGTGTGTATGTGTGTGTGTGTGTGTGTGTGTGTGTGTGTGTGTGTGTGTGTGTGTGTGTGAGTGTGTGTGTCTGTGTGTGTGTGTGTGTGTGTGTGTGTGTGTGTGTGTGTGTGTGTGTGTGTGTGTGTGTGTGTGTGTGAGTGTGTGTGTGCGTGTGTGTGTGTGTGACCTCTTTCTTTCTTTCTTTCATTTTTTATTGGTGCGTTCGATCGTCTTCGGAGTCTGAAGGCAGGAAGATTTACTCTCTTTAAACATAATCAAATCACACTCTCGTCTCTCGAGCAGCTGCTAATAATCCGTCTGATAATCAATCGTTTTTATTATCAAAGTGTTAACGATCACCAATAATCTGGGTCAGGGTATCATAGGATAATAATATTTGTTTATTACAAATCATTTTATCTTTATTCCTTTTGGATTGAAGAAGGAAAAAGTCTGAGTACAATTTGTCTCATAGTGTGTGTGTGTGTGTGTGTGTGTGTGTGTGTGTGTCTGTGTGTGTGTTTGTCTGTCTGTGTGTGTGTGTGTGTGTGTGTGTGTGTGTGTGTGTGTGTCTGTGTGTGTGTTTGTCTGTCTGTGTGTGTGTGTGTGTGTGTGTGTGTGTGTGTGTCTGTCTGTCTGTCTTGCCGTCTGATAGCCGCCAGAAACAAGTTGTTTGTTATAAGACTTTTTATTAATTTCGTTGAGTAATCGTTTTATGTTTCCATAATTAACGGTCTTAAAGGATCCCCGCTGAGGAATATAAATCTGGCAGAGAAATATTTTATATTAAATTCTATTATTCTTTTCATCCGAAAACAGTCAAATTAAATAGAAAGGTCATTTAAATCAGCTTTGACGTCAGGGAAGTAACGGAGATTTCCACTCTGTGAAAAGGCTTTTATTGTGAAAGAGATAAAGGAAATGAGTGAGGAGGAGAGGAGGAGAGGATGAGAGGATGAGAGGAGGAGGAGGAGAGGATGAGAGGATAAGAGGAGGAGAGGAGGAGGAGAGGAGGAGGAGAGGAGAGGAGAGGAGAGGAGGAGAGGAGGAGAGGAGGAGAGGAGGAGAGAAGGAGAGGAGGAGGAGGAGAGGATGAGAGGATGAGAGGAGGAGGAGGAGAGGATGAGACGATGAGAGGAGGAGAGGAGGAGGAGAGGAGGAGGAGAGGATGAGAGGATGAGAGGAGGAGGAGGAGAGGATGAGAGGATAAGAGGAGGAGAGGAGGAGGAGAGGAGGAGGAGAGGAGAGGAGGAGAGGAGAGGAGGAGAGAAGGAGAGGAGGAGGAGGAGAGGATGAGAGGATGAGAGGAGGAGGGAGGAGAGGATGAGACGATGAGAGGAGGAGAGGAGGAGGAGAGGAGGAGAGGAGAGGAGGAGAGGAGGAGAGAAGGAGAGGAGGAGGAGGAGGAGAGGAGGAGAGAAGGAGAGGAGGAGAGGAGGAGAGAAGGAGAGGAGGAGAGGAGGAGAGGAGGAGGAGGAAGAGTGGAGGAGGAGAGGAGGAGGAGGAGGAGGAGAGGAGGAGGAGAGGAGGAGAGAAGGAGAGGAGGAGGAGGAGGAGAGGAGGAGGAGGAGAGGAGGAGAGAAGGAGAGGAGGAGGAGGAGGAGAGGAGGAGGAGGAGGAGAGGAGAGGAGGAGAGGAGTGGAAGAGGAGAGGAGGTGAGGAGGAGAGGAGGAGAGGAGGAGAGGAGGTGGAGGAGGAGAGGAGGAGAGAAGGAGAGGAGGAGAGGAGGAGAGAAGGAGAGGAGGAGAGGAGGAGAGGAGGAGGAGGAAGAGTGGAGGAGGAGAGGAGGAGGAGGAGAGGAGGAGAGAAGGAGAGAAGGAGAGGAGGAGGAGGAGGAGAGGAGGAGGAGGAGAGGAGGAGAGGAGGAGAGGAGAGGAGATGAGAGGAGAGGAGAGGAGAGGAGAAGGAGGCGTCCCCTTTTCTCCCCCATTACATCACCACCCCCCCTTTTTCCGATGTTTTAGGCACTTATTTCTATGACGACTGAGGACCTTTTTGGGGTCTTTATGAGGCCCAAACTGTACGTGAGAAACTATATGAGACTACACAGTAATACAGTCAGGATATTTGACTTTTTCTCTTAAATAAAAGCACGTTAATAAACTCTACTACACGTCTGGCTCTTAGTGAAACTGAGTCGGATGTTTTTACGACTTCATCGGTCGTTTAGAGTCATTATTTCTGGTTTGGTTTGTCTTTATAGACACATTTATACGTGCACTGCTTAAGGTTGAAGAATGCTTTTTCTCTGTCTCTAAAAAAGAGATTTAATGAAGTCAAATCCTCCCCGAGTCCTCTCCGTCCCTGAGCTGAACTTGGCGTGTTTGACGGTCTGACAGGAGGAGAAGAAAACGTTGTTTAGCATCACAATATTTCTCTTAGTCTCACCCTTCAATCTCAAAGCCTTAAAGAGTATTTCTCAGAGAGCTTGGGGAGGGAGGGGGTGGTTCAGGGGTCTCTAATCCTGCTGTCAGTCTCTCCGTGTGCTGCTGATGGGGGGATTGTGTAACCTCCGTCCAGGGGAGGCCTGTCCAACACGTTAATTCCTCTATTGACAGATGTCCAATCAGAGCGGCCGGCTGCGATCCGTTCTGCATGCTAATGAGCTGCAGCTTTCGGACAAACATCCTCCACCGATCAATAATTTTTACACTTCTGCTCAAACAACAACAACTCTGGGAACATCGGTTATCACACACATTCACGTAAAGTCTACATTAATTGCGACAAAAGTGACATAAATACGGACATAAACGTTGGAAAATGCATCATAAAAGCAACTCAAATGTCAACAAAATGTTGAACAAAAGCCCCCAAAAAAATTCCTTCACTGCGTCTTTACTTCTAGCCCGGTCTCACAGCAGTTTGTGTAAATGTCACGTTATTTTTCATCTATTGATACGTGTTCACGGGGGCGTTTCTCTCGTTTTTTACATGGTGGCCAGCATGAAAATGTGAAGTAATGTATTTCAATGGGAAGCATATTTCGTGGTCGCAGCATGAAAATGGTAGGGAGTAGTATAAAGAGCCGAAAATCCGCATAGGGAGGCTGGTCAGGGTGGTGGATGGGTCAAACATCACAGGACTTTCACCCGGGCGAGCGGGGATCGCGTCCCGCGTGTGGCGTTTAGTTTGCCGTAGTCTTCCTAATCACAACCGTCCTGTTATTGTCGCACGTCCCCAGCGGCCGTCTCCCAGCGTGTGAGGCGCCCTTTCCCCGTGCGTTTTTTCCTAAACCCAACCTCCGCCATCCCGTTATTGTCGCGCGTCCCCCACAGCCCTCTCGCGGCCATCTCCCGTCTGCGTCCCCAGCGGTCGCCTCCCGGCATATGGGGCATCCTTTTCAGCCGTCTCCCAGCCGTCTCCTGGTAAAAAAACGTGCCTGTGAACACGTAAAAATAACGTGACATTTACACATAAAAAACAAGAAAAACGTGCCCGTGAACACGTAAAAATAACGTGACATTTACACGTAAAAAACAAGAAAAACGTGCCCGTGAACACGTAAAAATAACGTGACATTTACACGTAAAAAACAAGAAAAACGTGCCTGTGAACACGTAAAAATAACGTGACATTTACACGTAAAAAACTAGAAGAACGTCCCTGTGAACACGTATCAATAGATTAAAAATAACGTGACATTTACACGAACTGCCGTGAGACCGGGCTGGACAACAACAACTCTGGGAACATCGGTTATCAAAAACATTCACGTAAAGTCTACAATAATTGCGACAAAAAGTGACATGAATACGGAAATAAACGTTGGAAAATGCATCAAAAAATTGTTGAAAAAAAGCCCCCAAAAAGCGACAAAAACGTCAACTAATCTTGAAACAAGCTTTGAAGAAAGCGTTGAAAAAAGAGACAAGAAAATTAGGGCTGTCAAACGTTTAATTTTTTCTTAATCGCGATTAATCGCTGAATTTCTATAGTTAATCACGATTAATCGCATGTTTTATCACAGGATTAAAATTCTATTATTTTGCATTTCAAAACTGTTTTTAAGTCCATATTAACAATGGAAAGCAATTTATTTATTTATTTCAGGTTTATTTAACAGGGACAATGCACACTAATAATACATATGAAAATGTAAAATGTGCCAGAATTAGCCAAAAGGCTATTTTACATCTGCTGTCCCTGGACAGATGGTACAATGTCACACCTAAAAAGATAAAGGGATCATAATAGTACATACAGGTTTAGCCCAATACAAGTAAAATTGACTAAACATCACAGGACTTTCACCCTGGAGACCGGGGTGAAAGTCCGGCGTGTTGCAATTCCTTTCTGCTTTATTCTCTTGTGGCGTTTAATTTCCCCGTGGCAGTTCGTGAAATGGTAACGGTCGAAAATCGTGACCTGTAAACGTATCAATAAATAAAAATAACGTGACTATTTACGAACTGGCGTGAGAGCGGGTTGTACGAGGAAGTATGGCAGCTTGATGATGAGTAACGGTGCGGCAAAGGGTCAAAATAGTAGCCCATTAAGCACGACGCCAAGACGAGTGAAGTGTAAAATAACTTAATAAATGGCGGCATGTGATTAATGCGATTAAAAAATATTGGCGCGTTATGCTCGGCCCTTAAACGCATCGCGATTAATGCGTTAAAGCTGACAGCCCTAAAAAAAAAAAATACACATCGGAAAAAACGACCAAAACACCAACACAAAGCACAAAGAAGGCGACAAAAACGTTGAATAAAAAATGTCGAAAATGTGTGTGGTGGTCTAGGAATTAAATTGATTGAGATCAGATTGTCTTTTGGTTTCACAACGCTTTTTATTTTGGTCTGCATGAAGCTTCACAGTGAAATATGTGCAGCTCAAACAACGTCCACGGTTGCATCACAACTTCTTCTGATTTAGGAATTTATGCACTTTGAGTTGTGACTGTTACACAACTCGGTCTGCTAAGATACAACTTTATTAATCCAGAGAGAAACTGCAGCAGCAGTACAAAGCGGGATATCAAACAAAATATAAACAACATGCCGATAGGCATAGAGTTAAATATTGTAATGCGAGACAGACAAACTCCCCCATAAGTGGTTTGTTCCAGCATCATTGTGACCTATATTTGTTATATATTTGTGACCTATATTCCCACATTTCTGAGAAAAAAATTTTCACAGAAAATTAGGCCCTATGGTCCCACAGCCCTATGGTCCCACATTTCTAAGATTTTTTTTCCAAAATTAGGCCCTATGTTCCCACATTTCCTTTTTCATAAATTTGTATCAGATTTTATCCCCCTTTCAACCAATTTGGTAGCCAATTACACCCAACCTATTATCCAGTAGCAATGGACTACAGATGGAATGTAACCCTAACCCTAACATAGGGCCTAATTTTGAAAAAAAAGTCTTAGAAATGTGGGACCATTGGGCTGTGGGACCATAGGGCTGTGGGAACGTAGGGCTGTGGGAACATTGGGCTGTGGGAACATAGGGCTGTGGGAACGTAGGGCTGTGGGACCGTAGGGCTGTGGGACCGTAGGGCTGTGGGAACATAGGGCTGTGGGACCATAGGGCTGTGGGAACATAGCGCTGTGGGAACATAGGGCTGTGGGAACACAGGGCTGTGGGAACACAGGGCTGTGGGACCATAGGGCTGTGGGACCATAGGGCTGTGGGAACATAGGGCTGTGGGACCATAGGGCTGTGGGAACATAGCGCTGTGGGAACATAGGGCTGTGGGAACACAGGGCTGTGGGAACACAGGGCTGTGGGACCATAGGGCTGTGGGACCATAGGGCTGTGTGAACATAGGGCTGTGGGACCATAGGGCTGTGGGAACATAGGGCTGTGGGAACATAGGGCTGTGGGAACCAGCGTCGCTGCGTCCGGAAGCAGCCAAAATGCAGCAACTTCAGGTAAACAAAATGAAAAATACGCTGCTGTGGACGTTGTTTACTTCATTAATGTGTTTACTGTGTTCATGGAGTGAGGATGGGAGGAGGATTCAGCAGAATCTTAACCAGTGGATTCTGTATTCGGCCGAATCCCCAAAAAAATCTGGATTCAGTGCATCTCTATTTACATGTGAAACATTCATGTGTGCTTCTGTTGTGTTGGTATTTAGAGTGTATTTCATTTCATTTTTCTTCCATACTCTGTCAATGTATTCTAAAACTTTACCATCTGTTGGAACAGAGGTTAGTTTTAAGTTCCTGATGGGAAACTCTGGGCTGTGATTGGATGTTGTCAGCGGCTCGCTGGCAGGCTGACCTCTGAATTACGTCCTCGCAGTAAAATGTAAAACATCTCCTGTATATAATGAACTCTCTGCAGCAGCCTTGAAAACGCAGAGCCAGTGATTAAGCTTTCAGCGTCTGCTCTTAACGTTTCCCTCTGTGTGAACAGAACCCAAAACCTCCGCTCCGTTTCTGATACACAACACCGGCCAGATGGCTGCGAGTGATTATAGCTGTCGGAATCGATACCTACCTGCGTCTATCTCGGCCTGGCGCCACCGTGGAGAGCCAGCGCTCTTCCCGAAAAAAACCCACCCGCTCAGTGTGAATGCTGGAGGTTTCTCATCATGTGTTTGTATGTGAATTTAAACAGGGCTCTACAATGAAGTCCTCCAAACAGTACGATGATATTAGGGGATTCTCCATTATATTATATAATATATGCGATTCGATTCTCGATTTTTACATTCATATTTTTTAATCAACGTTCTCACACTCATCTCGTAAAATAAGAACGCTTGGTCAGGTGCCTTTGTCATTCTTATTGACGCTAAGTCTCCTTTAGCGCTTTAAGTAAACGTGCTTGGTCGGGACTATTGACGTCCCTTTAGCGCCGGGACTATTGCCGTCCCTTTAGCGCTATAAGTAAACGTGCTTGGTCGGTACTATTGACGTCCCTTTAGCGCCGGGACTATTGCCGTCCCTTTAGCGCTATAAGTAAACGTGCTTGCCGTCCCTTTAGCGCCGGGACTATTGCCGTCCCTTTAGCGCTATAAGTAAACGTGCTTGGTCGGGACTATTGACGTTCCTTTAACGCTATAAGTAAACGCGTTTGGTCGGGACTATTGCCGTCCCTTTAGCGCTATAAGTAAACAAGCTTGGTCGGGACTATTGCCGTCCCTTTAGCGCTATAAGTAAACGCGTTTGGTCGGGACTATTGCCGTCCCTTTAGCGCTATAAGTAAACGCGCTTGGCGGGACTATTGCCGTCCCTTTAGCGCTATAAGTAAACGCTATTGGCGGGACTAGTGCCGTCCCTTTAGCGCTATAAGTAAACGCGCTTGGTCGGGAATATTGCCGTCCCTTTAGCGCTATAAGTAAACGCGCTTGGTCGGGACGATTGACGTCCCTTTAGCGCTGGGACTATTGCCGTCCCTTTAGCGCTATAAGTAAACGTGCTTGGTCGGGACTATTGACGTCCCTTTAGCGCCGGGACTATTGCCGTCCCTTTAGAGCTATAAGTAAACGCGTTTGGTCGGGACTATTGACGTCCCTTTAGCGCTATAAGTAAACGCGCTTGGTCGGGACTATTGCCGTCCCTTTAGCGCTATAAGTAAACGCACTTGGTCGGGACTATTGCCGTCCCTTTAGCACTATAAGTAAACGCACTTGGTCGGGACTATTGACGTCCCTTTAGCGCTATAAGTAAACAAGCTTGGTCGGGACTATTGCCGTCCCTTTAGCGCTATAAGTAAACGCGCTTGGTCGGGACTATTGCCGTCCCTTTAGCGCTATAAGTAAACGCGCTTGGTCGGGACTATTGCCGTCCCTTTAGCGCTATAAGTAAACGCGCTTGGTCGGGACGATTGACGTCCCTTTAGCGCTGGGACTATTGCCGTCCCTTTAGCGCTATAAGTAAACGTGCTTGGTCGGGACTATTGACGTCCCTTTAGCGCCGGGACTATTGCCGTCCCTTTAGCGCTATAAGTAAACGCGTTTGGTCGGGACTATTGACGTCCCTTTAGCGCTATAAGTAAACGCGCTTGGTCGGGACTATTGCCGTCCCTTTAGCGCTATAAGTAAACAAGCTTGGTCGGGACTATTGCCGTCCCTTTAGCGCTATAAGTAAACGCGTTTGGTCGGGACTATTGCCGTCCCTTTAGCGCTATAAGTAAACGCGTTTGGTCGGGACTATTGACGTCCCTTTAGCGCTATAAGTAAACGCGTTTGGTCGGGACTATTGACGTCCCTTTAGCGCTATAAGTAAACGTGCTTGGTCGGGACAATTGCCGTCCCTTTAGCGCTATAAGTAAACGCACTTGGTCGGGACTATTGCCGTCCCTTTAACGCTATAAGTAAACGCACTTGGTCGGGACTATTGCCGTCCCTTTAGCACTATAAGTAAACGCACTTGGTCGGGACTATTGACGTCCCTTTAGCGCTATAAGTAAACAAGCTTGGTCGGGACTATTGCCGTCCCTTTAGCGCTATAAGTAAACGCGTTTGGTCGGGACTATTGACGTCCTTTTAGCGCTATAAGTAAACGCGCTTGGTCGGGACTATTGACGTCCCTTTAGCGCCGGGACTATTGCCGTCCCTTTAGCGCTATAAGTAAACGTGCTTGGTCGGGACTATTGACGTCCCTTTAGCGCCGGGACTATTGCCGTCCCTTTAGCGCTATAAGTAAACGCGCTTGGTCGGGACTATTGCCGTCCCTTTAGCGCTATAAGTAAACAAGCTTGGTCGGGACTATTGCCGTCCCTTTAGCGCTATAAGTAAACGCGCTTGGTCGGGACTATTGCCGTCCCTTTAGCGCTATAAGTAAACGCGTTTGGTCGGGACTATTGCCGTCCCTTTAGCGCTATAAGTAAACGCGCTTGGTCGGGACTATTGCCGTCCCTTTAGCGCTATAAGTAAACGCGCTTGGTCGGGACGATTGACGTCCCTTTAGCGCTGGGACTATTGCCGTCCCTTTAGCGCTATAAGTAAACGTGCTTGGTCGGGACTATTGCCGTCCCTTTAGCGCTATAAGTAAACGCGTTTGGTCGGGACTATTGACGTCCCTTTAGCGCTATAAGTAAACGTGCTTGGTCGGGACAATTGCCGTCCCTTTAGCGCTATAAGTAAACGCACTTGGTCGGGACTATTGCCGTCCCTTTAACGCTATAAGTAAACGCACTTGGTCGGGACTATTGCCGTCCCTTTAGCACTATAAGTAAACGCACTTGGTCGGGACTATTGACGTCCCTTTAGCGCTATAAGTAAACGCGTTTGGTCGGGACTATTGACGTCCTTTTAGCGCTATAAGTAAACGCGCTTGGTCGGGACTATTGACGTCCCTTTAGCGCCGGGACTATTGCCGTCCCTTTAGCGCTATAAGTAAACGTGCTTGGTCGGGATTATTGACGTCCCTTTAGCGCCGGGACTATTGCCGTCCCTTTAGCGCTATAAGTAAACGCGCTTGGTCGGGACTATTGCCGTCCCTTTAGCGCTATAAGTAAACAAGCTTGGTCGGGACTATTGCCGTCCCTTTAGCGCTATAAGTAAACGCGCTTGGTCGGGACTATTGCCGTCCCTTTAGCGCTATAAGTAAACGCGTTTGGTCGGGACTATTGACGTCCCTTTAGCGCTATAAGTAAACGTGCTTGGTCGGGACAATTGCCGTCCCTTTAGCGCTATAAGTAAACGCACTTGGTCGGGACTATTGCCGTCCCTTTAGCGCTATAAGTAAACGCACTTGGTCGGGACTATTGACGTCCCTTTAGCACTATAAGTAAACGCACTTGGTCGGGACTATTGACGTCCCTTTAGCGCTATAAGTAAACGCACTTGGTCGGGACTATTGACGTCCCTTTAGCGCTATAAGTAAACGCGCTTGGCGGGACTATTGACGTCCCTTTAGCGCTATAAGTAAACAAGCTTGGTCGGGACTATTGCCGTCCCTTTAGCGCTATAAGTAAACACGCTTGGTCGGGACTATTGCCGTCCCTTTAGCGCTATAAGTAAACGCACTTGGTCGGGACTATTGCCGTCCCTTTAGCGCTATAAGTAAACGCGCTTGGTCGGGACTATTGACGTCCCTTTAGCGCCGGGACTATTGCCGTCCCTTTAGCGCTATAAGTAAACGCGTTTGGTCGGGACTATTGACGTCCCTTTAGCGCTATAAGTAAACGTGCTTGGTCGGGACTATTGACGTCCCTTTAGCGCTATAAGTAAACAAGCTTGGTCGGGACTATTGCCGTCCCTTTAGCGCTATAAGTAAACGCGTTTGGTCGGGACTATTGCCGTCCCTTTAGCGCTATAAGTAAACGCGCTTGGCGGGACTATTGCCGTCCCTTTAGCGCTATAAGTAAACGCTATTGGCGGGACTAGTGCCGTCCCTTTAGCGCTATAAGTAAACGCGCTTGGTCGGGACTATTGCCGTCCCTTTAGCGCTATAAGTAAACGCGCTTGGTCGGGACGATTGACGTCCCTTTAGCGCTGGGACTATTGCCGTCCCTTTAGCGCTATAAGTAAACGCGTTTGGTCGGGACTATTGACGTCCCTTTAGCGCTATAAGTAAACGCGCTTGGTCGGGACTATTGCCGTCCCTTTAGCGCTATAAGTAAACAAGCTTGGTCGGGACTATTGCCGTCCCTTTAGCGCTATAAGTAAACGCGTTTGGTCGGGACTATTGCCGTCCCTTTAGCGCTATAAGTAAACGCGTTTGGTCGGGACTATTGACGTCCCTTTAGCGCTATAAGTAAACGCGTTTGGTCGGGACTATTGACGTCCCTTTAGCGCTATAAGTAAACGTGCTTGGTCGGGACAATTGCCGTCCCTTTAGCGCTATAAGTAAACGCACTTGGTCGGGACTATTGCCGTCCCTTTAGCGCTATAAGTAAACGCGTTTGGTCGGGACTATTGACGTCCTTTTAGCGCTATAAGTAAACGCGCTTGGTCGGGACTATTGACGTCCCTTTAGCGCCGGGACTATTGCCGTCCCTTTAGCGCTATAAGTAAACGTGCTTGGTCGGGACTATTGACGTCCCTTTAGCGCCGGGACTATTGCCGTCCCTTTAGCGCTATAAGTAAACGCGCTTGGTCGGGACTATTGCCGTCCCTTTAGCGCTATAAGTAAACGCGCTTGGTCGGGACTATTGCCGTCCCTTTAGCGCTATAAGTAAACGCGGTTGGTCGGGACTATTGCCGTCCCTTTAGCGCTATAAGTAAACGTGCTTGGTCGGGACTATTGACGTCCCTTTAGCGCCGGGACTATTGCCGTCCCTTTAGCGCTATAAGTAAACGCGCTTGGTCGGGACTATTGCCGTCCCTTTAGCGCTATAAGTAAACGCGCTTGGTCGGGACTATTGCCGTCCCTTTAGCGCTATAAGTAAACGCGGTTGGTCGGGACTATTGCCGTCCCTTTAGCGCTATAAGTAAACGCGTTTGGTCGGGACTATTGCCGTCCCTTTAGCGCTATAAGTAAACGCGTTTGGTCGGGACTATTGACGTCCCTTTAGCGCTATAAGTAAACGCGCTTGGCGGGACTATTGACGTCCCTTTAGCGCTATAAGTAAACAAGCTTGGTCGGGACTATTGCCGTCCCTTTAGCGCTATAAGTAAACACGCTTGGTCGGGACTATTGCCGTCCCTTTAGCGCTATAAGTAAACGCGCTTGGTCGGGACTATTGCCGTCCCTTTAGCGCTATAAGTAAACGCGCTTGGTCGGGACTATTGACGTCCCTTTAGCGCCGGGACTATTGCCGTCCCTTTAGCGCTATAAGTAAACGCGCTTGGTCGGGACTATTGACGTCCCTTTAGCGCCGGGACTATTGCCGTCCCTTTAGCGCTATAAGTAAACGTGCTTGGTCGGGACTATTGACGTCCCTTTAGCGCCGGGACTATTGCAGTCCCTTTAGCGCTATAAGTAAACGCGCTTGGTCGGGACTATTGACGTCCCTTTAGCGCCGGGACTATTGCCGTCCCTTTAGCGCTATAAGTAAACGCGTTTGGTCGGGACTATTGACGTCCCTTTAGCGCCGGGACTATTGCCGTCCCTTTAGCGCTATAAGTAAACGCGTTTGGTCGGGACTATTGACGTCCCTTTAGCGCTATAAGTAAACGCACTTGGTCGGGACTATTGCCGTCCCTTTAGCACTATAAGTAAACGCACTTGGTCGGGACTATTGACGTCCCTTTAGCGCTATAAGTAAACAAGCTTGGTCGGGACTATTGCCGTCCCTTTAGCGCTATAAGTAAACGCGTTTGGTCGGGACTATTGACGTCCTTTTAGCGCTATAAGTAAACGCGCTTGGTCGGGACTATTGACGTCCCTTTAGCGCCGGGACTATTGCCGTCCCTTTAGCGCTATAAGTAAACGTGCTTGGTCGGGACTATTGACGTCCCTTTAGCGCCGGGACTATTGCCGTCCCTTTAGCGCTATAAGTAAACGCGCTTGGTCGGGACTATTGCCGTCCCTTTAGCACTATAAGTAAACGCGCTTGGTCGGGACTATTGCCATCCCTTTAGCGCTTTAAGTAAACGCGCTTGGTCGGGACTATTGCCGTCCCTTTAGCGCTATAAGTAAACAAGCTTGGTCGGGACTATTGCCGTCCCTTTAGCGCTATAAGTAAACGCGCTTGGTCGGGACTATTGCCGTCCCTTTAGCGCTATAAGTAAACGCGTTTGGTCGGGACTATTGCCGTCCCTTTAGCGCTATAAGTAAACGCGTTTGGTCGGGACTATTGACGTCCCTTTAGCGCTATAAGTAAACACGCTTGGTCGGGACTATTGCCGTCCCTTTAGCACTATAAGTAAACGCGCTTGGTCGGGACTATTGCCATCCCTTTAGCGCTTTAAGTAAACGCGCTTGGTCGGGACTATTGCCGTCCCTTTAGCGCTATAAGTAAACAAGCTTGGTCGGGACTATTGCCGTCCCTTTAGCGCTATAAGTAAACGCGCTTGGTCGGGACTATTGCCGTCCCTTTAGCGCTATAAGTAAACGCGTTTGGTCGGGACTATTGCCGTCCCTTTAGCGCTATAAGTAAACGCGTTTGGTCGGGACTATTGACGTCCCTTTAGCGCTATAAGTAAACGCGCTTGGTCGGGACAATTGCCGTCCCTTTAGCGCTATAAGTAAACGCACTTGGTCGGGACTATTGCCGTCCCTTTAGCACTATAAGTAAACGCACTTGGTCGGGACTATTGACGTCCCTTTAGCGCTATAAGTAAACGCACTTGGTCGGGACTATTGACGTCCCTTTAGCGCTATAAGTAAACGCGCTTGGCGGGACTATTGACGTCCCTTTAGCGCTATAAGTAAACAAGCTTGGTCGGGACTATTGCCGTCCCTTTAGCGCTATAAGTAAACACGCTTGGTCGGGACTATTGCCGTCCCTTTAGCGCTATAAGTAAACAAGCTTGGTCGGGACTATTGCCGTCCCTTTAGCGCTATAAGTAAACGCACTTGGTCGGGACTATTGCCGTCCCTTTAGCGCTATAAGTAAACGCGCTTGGTCGGGACTATTGACGTCCCTTTAGCGCCGGGACTATTGCCGTCCCTTTAGCGCTATAAGTAAACGTGCTTGGTCGGGACTATTGACGTCCCTTTAGCGCCGGGACTATTGCAGTCCCTTTAGCGCTATAAGTAAACGCGCTTGGTCGGGACTATTGACGTCCCTTTAGCGCCGGGACTATTGCCGTCCCTTTAGCGCTATAAGTAAACGCGTTTGGTCGGGACTATTGACGTCCCTTTAGCGCCGGGACTATTGCCGTCCCTTTAGCGCTATAAGTAAACGCGTTTGGTCGGGACTATTGACGTCCCTTTAGCGCCGGGACTATTGCCGTCCCTTTAGCGCTATAAGTAAACGCGTTTGGTCGGGACTATTGACGTCCCTTTAGCGCTATAAGTAAACGCGCTTGGTCGGGACAATTGCCGTCCCTTTAGCGCTATAAGTAAACGCACTTGGTCGGGACTATTGCCGTCCCTTTAGCACTATAAGTAAACGCACTTGGTCGGGACTATTGACGTCCCTTTAGCGCTATAAGTAAACGCGCTTGGCGGGACTATTGACGTCCCTTTAGCGCTATAAGTAAACAAGCTTGGTCGGGACTATTGCCGTCCCTTTAGCGCTATAAGTAAACACGCTTGGTCGGGACTATTGCCGTCCCTTTAGCGCTATAAGTAAACAAGCTTGGTCGGGACTATTGCCGTCCCTTTAGCGCTATAAGTAAACGCACTTGGTCGGGACTATTGCCGTCCCTTTAGCGCTATAAGTAAACGCGCTTGGTCGGGACTATTGACGTCCCTTTAGCGCCGGGACTATTGCCGTCCCTTTAGCGCTATAAGTAAACGCGTTTGGTCGGGACTATTGACGTCCCTTTAGCGCCGGGACTATTGCCGTCCCTTTAGCGCTATAAGTAAACGCGTTTGGTCGGGACTATTGACGTCCCTTTAGCGCTATAAGTAAACACGCTTGGTCGGGACTATTGCCGTCCCTTTAGCACTATAAGTAAACGCGCTTGGTCGGGACTATTGCCATCCCTTTAGCGCTTTAAGTAAACGCGCTTGGTCGGGACTATTGCCGTCCCTTTAGCGCTATAAGTAAACAAGCTTGGTCGGGACTATTGCCGTCCCTTTAGCGCTATAAGTAAACGCGCTTGGTCGGGACTATTGCCGTCCCTTTAGCGCTATAAGTAAACGCGTTTGGTCGGGACTATTGCCGTCCCTTTAGCGCTATAAGTAAACGCGTTTGGTCGGG
Organism: Sander lucioperca; assembly: GCF_008315115.2. NCBI lineage: Eukaryota > Metazoa > Chordata > Actinopteri > Perciformes > Percidae > Sander > Sander lucioperca. The sequence goes on along the minus strand of NC_050173.1, from coordinate 48,172,328 downwards.
ACTATTGACGTCCCTTTAGCGCTATAAGTAAACGCGCTTGGTCGGGACAATTGCCGTCCCTTTAGCGCTATAAGTAAACGCACTTGGTCGGGACTATTGCCGTCCCTTTAGCACTATAAGTAAACGCACTTGGTCGGGACTATTGACGTCCCTTTAGCGCTATAAGTAAACGCACTTGGTCGGGACTATTGACGTCCCTTTAGCGCTATAAGTAAACGCGCTTGGTCGGGACTATTGACGTCCCTTTAGCGCCGGGACTATTGCCGTCCCTTTAGCGCTATAAGTAAACGTGCTTGGTCGGGACTATTGACGTCCCTTTAGCGCCGGGACTATTGCCGTCCCTTTAGCGCTATAAGTAAACGCGTTTGGTCGGGACTATTGACGTCCCTTTAGCGCTATAAGTAAACACGCTTGGTCGGGACTATTGCCGTCCCTTTAGCGCTATAAGTAAACACGCTTGGTCGGGACTATTGCCATCCCTTTAGCGCTTTAAGTAAACGCGCTTGGTCGGGACTATTGCCGTCCCTTTAGCGCTATAAGTAAACGCGCTTGGTCGGGACTATTGCCGTCCCTTTAGCGCTATAAGTAAACGTGCTTGGTCGGGACTAGTGGCGTCCCTTTTGACAGTTATGTTAAGGAAAAGGTCGTGGGTGGGCGTACGGTTCTGTGACACGTGGGAGGAAAGAAATAAGCGACTATAGCAAGCGTGACAAGCGGGACGTGAACCCCTCTCTCCTGGTGAAAGTCCTGTGTTTGACCCATCCACCCCCCCAACCAACCTCCTTACATACTTCTCTCTAAATCCTCTCTAACTGCTGCTCTCCCCGGTGAGTTACACAAACACACTGAAAGACGCCTTTTTCGTTGCATCAGACGCTGACAGCCACTGTCCAAACGTCCTTATTTTACCAGTTTGGAGTGAGAACGGGTTGTTTTAAAACACAGGTTGCTATGCCATTAGACTAAACATTTAGGCAATATAATATCTGACCTTGATATCTGAACAAAATGTAACAATAACATAGCTTCAGTCAATTGGAAACTTTGTCCAAACTTTGACAATTTGTCAATAAAGTAAAAAGAAAAAGAAAGTTTGCCAACAACACTGAGGGCAGACGCTTCGCAGCACAGCAGTGTTTGGTGTTTGAAGCCCCCAGTGTCGTCTTCCAGGCAGCGCTGCCTGGAAGGCACTAGGATTAGGCAATGGTTAGGGTTACATGCCTTGAAGACGATGGTTGCAGCGCTGCCTTGTTAACACGTAATGCAGAACGTGACGTAGCTCCATTTGTTCCCTAAAGTTAATAAAACTCTCTGTTTCCTTTCCTTTTCTAACGGGACATGAACACCTGTTTCCTGGTGAAAGTCTTGTGTTTTCTCCTTAACTTCTTCAGGACATGAACACCTGTTTCCTGGTGAAAGTCTTGTGTTTTCTCTTTAACTTCTTCAGGACATGATCACCTGTTTCCTGGTGAAAGTCTTGTGTTTTCTCCTTAACTTCTTCAGGACATGAACACCTGTTTCCTGGTGAAAGTCTTGTGTTTTCTCCTTAACTTCTTCAGGACATGAACACCTGTTTCCTGGTGAAAGTCTTGTGTTTTCTCCCTAACTTCTTCAGGACATGATCACCTGTTTCCTGGTGAAAGTCTTGTGTTTTCTCCTTAACTTCTTCAGGACATGATCACCTGTTTCCTGGTGAAAGTCTTGTGTTTTCTCCTTAACTTCTTCAGGACATGATCACCTGTTTCCTGGTGAAAGTCTTGTGTTTTCTCCTTAACTTCTTCAGGACATGAACTGTACAAATGCTTCATGAAAACAGCCTGACCACACTGAACAAAATCAACACGTAATCTTTGCCTACATAATTCTCATATTCATGTGTATCATCCTAAATATACCCTGTTATGTTTTAGTCAACATGTCATCAGCCCATTGCTCTTTCTCAAAGAGAAAAGCCTCATCAAAGAACAACGTTCACATTTCTTGACCAAGAGCCAATCATTTGTTTATCCCGTTGTGAAAAGGCTTCCTTTCTGCCTCTTCACTGGGTCCCTGTTCCCAAAATTAATACTGTTTGGTGGCTGCTTAATCGTTAATTTCAGTGTACTGTAGCTTGTTACTTCATTATTTGACATAGGCCTGTTCAGTAGGTTGTTTTGCGATGGCTCTGCCTGTGATATGTGTGTGTTTGTGTGTGTATGTGTGTGTGTGTGTGTGTGTGTGTGGGGTAGATCAGCTGTTCACTAGCTTAATTGAGCAGAGTGCATGCAGGTTTGCCTCATTAGGTCCTTTCTGTAGGGAGGGGCTGGGCAATCCTAAAGTGTAGAGCAATAGGTAAGCAATTGACATTTTAATATTATGTTGCAACCCAGTCTCACGGCAGTTTGTGTAAATGTCACGTTATTTTTAATCTATTTATACGTGTTCACGGGGACGTTTTTCTCGTTTTTTTCGTGGTGGCCAGCACTAAATACCCTAAGGGGAAAGGGCGCCTCACACGCCGGGAGACAGCCGCGGGGGACGCGCAACAATAACGGGATGGTTGTGATTAGGAAGACTACAGGAAACTAAACGCCATCCCCGCTCGCCCAGGTGAAAGTCCTGTGCTGTTTGACCCATCCACCACCTCTCCAACCTCTCTACGCGGATTTTCGGCTTTTTATTCTACTCCCTACCATTTTTGTGCTGTCATCACGAAATATGCTTCCCATTGAAATACATTACTTCACATTTTCATGCTGGCCACCACGTAAAAAACGAGAAAAACGTCCCCGTGAACACGTATCAATAGATTAAAAGTAACGTGACATTTACACAAACTGCCGTGAGACCGGGCTGTATGTTGGTGCTTGTGGTTGTGTAACCACATGTGTGTGTATATATATATATATATATATATATATATATATATATATATACTACCGGTCAAAAGTTGGGGTCACATAGAAATTTCCATTCCACTCCATTATAGACAGAATACCAGCTGAGATCAGTTGCATTGTTTTTTTAACCAGGGCAGCAGTTTTCAGATTACATCATGTGTTTACATAATTGTAAAAGGGTTCTCGACTGTTTTAAAAAGATGTGGCTGATCTTTACTGCAATATCTACATTGCCCGTTATCAGCAACCATTCATCCAATGGTCCAAAGGCCCATCCTGTTTACTAATCTGATATCATTTCAAAAGGCTAACTGAGAAAACATTGGAGAACCCTTTTGGTATTACGTAAAAGTTGGGAAAGTTCACTTTCTACATGAACTAGTTCAAAGTTCAGTTCACAAATTTTAAAATGAACTAGTTCAGTTCATAGTTCATACTCTAACATTTTGTTAAAAGTTCTTTTTTTCAGATTTTCTTTTTGAAAGCCGGCAGGCAAAGCTTGCACAGAAATATAAGCTGTTTCCCATCCTCACCGACCTTGTTATAAAACTTGTTTAAATGATCATACGGCGCCTCCTTGCTGCTTTTTGTTTGATGATTGTGTGTTTTTTCTGCTACATATTAAAGTCTGGTTACAGTGTGTTTTAGCCGGGTTTTCGCCTGGAAGGCTCTGTAGAAATCTGGCCCCCTGTTGAAGGAAGTTAAACTGAGAGAGCGTGCCGTTCACGGACACCAGAATGAGAAAGTTCACAGTAACGTTCATCAGGCAGTAATACACCACGTTCAGTTCACGGTCGCCCAAAATATAAACAAGTTCAATGAACGCGTTCAGGCACAACACTGTATATATATATATATATATATATGTACAGTATATAACTAGGAATGTCAGCAATCACATTTATCTACAGTACATGGTATGGTATTTTCAGAAGGAATGGGCAGCTTGCAGAGAGGTTGCTGTTTTTGTTGTTTGAGGGTATTTCCTTCCCATCTTCCTTCCTTCCTTCCTTCCTTCCTTCCTTCCTTCCTTCCTTCCTTCCTTCCTTCCTTCCTTCCTTCCCATCGTCCCTCCTATCTACACAAACTGTGCACTTTAAAAGCCTCCTCTCCA
>NC_050173.1:48158335-48160835 GCF_008315115.2 Sander lucioperca | reverse complement strand
CGTTGGCTTGCGAACTGAAAAACCAAACTCTGGTCAGGCCAATCACATCGTGTATAGAGTCGGTGGGCGGGGCTTATGGCTGCTGCTGCTGCTGGTTTACAGCGGTCTTTGGAAGACTTGGAGTTCAGCTTTTCTTTGAGAAAAGAACAAAGAACGGCACTGAAGTCATTCTTAAAAAAGGAAGATGTGTTCAGAGTTTAAAGTCTAATCTATCAACTAGCGTTGCTCTGATTGGTTGTAGCGCTATCCTATTGCGTGCAAAGGGAATTTGATAGACAACAGTTTATCCCGCCCCTCAGATTGAGCCCAGTCAATGGGGAGTTCCCAGACACAACATCTGGATGTGGAGCTGGCTTGTCAGGCTAGCTTTGTGATGTATACTGTGGGGAGAACACTGCCGATTTTGCAGGTTTTCCCACTCACAAAGCATGTAGAGGTCTGTAATTTGTATCATAGGTACTCGTCTACAAAAATCCAGAAAATCACATTGTATGATTTTTAAATAATTAATTTGCATTTTATTGCATGACATGTATTTGATACATCAGAAAAGCAGAACTAAATATTTGGTACAGAAACCTTTGTTTGCCTTTACAGAGATTATACGTTTCCTGTAGTTCTTGACCAGGTTTGCACACACTGCATCAGGGATTTTGGCCCACTCCTCCATACAGACCTTCTCCAGATCCTTCAGGTTTCGGGGCTGTCGCTGGGCAATACGGGCTGGGCTTTGGGCTTACGGTCAGGTCTGTGTGTTGCTACAGTTACTGAACACAAACCAACCAGCCGACAGTTTGCAGGGCTGCGGTAGAAAAGCATGGCTCAAAAACAAAAGAAGAGGAAACACAGCTACTGCTAAACATTATCAAAAACATGAAAAAAAAAGCCATAAAAGAGGCGACCAAAAATGTGGAAAAAGTGGGGAACAATGCAGCTGCATGTGAACAGGAATTTTAGCCAGGTCAACAGCTCAGATAAGAGCAGAACACTGGCATGTTATGTGGAAGTAACGGTAGTCATTGACTGTGAATGAGGAGCTCAACGGCACTTCAAAATATCAGAATTATCCCTTTTCCTTTTCTGCGCGGCTGTGACTCTAAGATCTGGAGGGCAGAGGTCAACCAGCGCCTCTGAGGAGAAACAAAGAGTCTTTAAAAAGCTGCTGGGATCAGACACACACACACACACACACACACACACACACACACACACACATAGAGACACACACACACACACACACACACACACACATAGAGACACACACACACACACACACACACACACACACACACACATAGAGACACACACACACACACACACACACACACACATAGAGACACACACACACACACACACACACACACATAGAGACACACACACACACACACACACAGAGACACACACACACACACACACACACACACACACACACACATAGAGACACACACACACACACACACATAGAGACACACACACACACACACACACACATAGAGACACACACACACACACACACACACACACAGACACACACACACACACACACACACACACACATAGAGACACACACACACACACACACACACACATAGAGACACACACACACACACACACACACACACATAGAGACACACACACACACACACACACACACACACATAGAGACACACACACACACACACACACATAGAGACACACACACACACACACACACACATAGAGACACACACACACACACACACACACACACACACACACACACACACACACACATAGAGACACACACACACACACACACACACACACACATAGAGACACACACACACACACACACACACACAGACACACACACACATAGAGACACACACACACACACACACACACACATAGAGACACACACACACACACACACACACAGAGACACACACACACACACACACACACACACACACACACACATAGAGACACACACACACACACACACATAGAGACACACACAAACACACACACACACACACACATAGAGACACACACACACACACACACATAGAGACACACACAAACACACACACACACACACACACATAGAGACACACACACACACACACACACACATAGAGACACACACACAAACACACACACACACACACACACACACACAGACACACACAGACACACACACATAGAGACACACACACACACACACACAGAGACACACACACACCCAGAGGCCCTCAGAGGAGAGGCTTTGTGGGCGCGAGAGGAAACAGCCCATCACTCTAAATGTCTCTGAGAGAGAGAGCATGTAGAGAGTCAGCGACGTGGGCGAGATCTGAATGTGTTTAACACCAAACTCTCGGCTCTCCGTCATTAAAACAAGCCGGCCCGTCCTCTCATCAGCCCTCGCCGTCTCCCGTCTCCTCTGACGGCGGGCTGACAGCTGCTGCAGCACCTTGTTATTGCGAAAAATAAAAGTGCATCCAATTAGAGCCGCGGCACA
>NC_050173.1:48143335-48153335 GCF_008315115.2 Sander lucioperca | reverse complement strand
CTCACACACGGACACACACACACACGTACACACACACACACACACACACACACACACACACACACAGACAGACACACACACACACACAGACAGACAGTCTGCTGAGGATAAGTTCTGAGTTCTTCCAGACGACCCGTCTCTGTCTGATCTGATGGAAACTTTAAGACTCTCACTGATTAACATGAAAGCTGCTCTGATTGGACGAGCAGGACGTCCACATAAAACGAGATAACGACTAGAAAAACACTCGGCCGATAACGATAAACGGCGACTCTGAAGAACACAAAGCAACAATTCATGAGCAGTCAGAAAATATACCAACCCAATGGATATAATATACACAATACCTTCATATATTACAATCCAGTGCATTCATCCCTCAGTTAACGCCTTTAAATCCTTCAATAAACAATTTAAATCAATCAATTAAACTGTATTTATTTAGCACCTTTGAAACTAATCTAAAGTGCTGCACAATTGACAATTGTTGTGCAAGATAGGGCCCTTAATATGTAACTGGGAAATCTGTTCAGCTCTTTTTTCTCTGAGCCATACATACATAGCCTGCTGAAGTGTGTGGTGTCTCCTAACCGGCAATTTCCAGTGGATGCGGAACGTCTCCGGAACGTCGGCAGAGTCATTAGGTTTCCATTAAAGTCAGTGTGTGTATTTCCACTGACTGCAGAACGTCTGCGTCCCGACTCCGTCCCAGCTCCGGCGGTCCCAGCCCTCCGGAGCAGATACGCAGAGCTTCTATTGTTGCCGGACGCCGGAGAGCTCCGCAGCAATTCAGCACACGGCAGATAGCGCGGGACAGGAAGTCGAGTCAAAATAAAATCCAGCGTGCTCACGGCGGATCATATTTCCCTGCACTACACCTTGAAAACACAGCTCAGAGTAGTTTTCCCTCTACTCCTCTGGATGGAAACTAACCGGTGGTGGTTTTGTGGTTCTGTTAATAGAAACTACATCCTGTTATATCGCGCGAACATATGTCAATTCACGAAATTCACGTGGTCGGCTGGCCGCAGCCGTTACGCAACAAATCCGGACCTGGTGGGTATTGACGGACGGCGGAGCACGCAGCCGTTCAGCAGCGGAGCCGGTCCGCAGACGTTCTGCATCCTGTGGAAATCCACGTTAAGAATATTGTGTCCATGTTGCGTAAACTTCACCAACATGGTGTTTTTGGTTTCCCCCACATGTTGCAAACCAAAATAATATACAAATACACAAATAATCACATGAACACAATTACTAGAAGATGGACTCCCATGATGTTCTCTGAACACATTTTTGTTGTAAATATTGTGCAGCCAGGTCTGGTGCTCAAATAATTCATGTTCTCCTCGGGTCAAATTTGGCCCATTTTCAAAGTTTTTTTTTATAAGAGAAAATACAACCTGTTCTCATTCCGAACTCGTAAAATAAGGACGTTTGGACAGTGGCTGTCAGCGTCTGATGCGACGAAAAAGGCGTCTTTCAGCGTGTTTGTGTAACGCACCGCTTTATTTAGCTTATGTGAAGAAGGAAAACACAGATGACAATTCAAAATATATCAAAAATATAATGCAAAGTATGTTGTTGTGAGTCATTTTTAAGTGGGTATATGGAAATCCTGGAGCTTTCTTAGTGGCTAAACTGCATATACCCAACTACGTAGCACGTAAGGTATCTGCTATGAGAACTCGTAAAATAAGGACGTTTGGACAGTGGCTGTCAGCGTCTGATGCGACGAAAAAGGCGTCTTTCAGCGTGTTTGTGTAACGCCCCGGGGAGAGCAGCAGTTAGAGAGGATTTAGAGAGTAACGAGGTTGGTTGGGGGGGTGGATGGGTCAAACACAGGACTTTCACCAGGAGAGAGGGGTTCACGTCCTGTTTGTCACGCTTGCTGTAGTCGCTTATTTCTTTCCTCCCGCGTGTCACAGAACCGTACGCCCACCCACGACCTTTTCCTTAACATAACTGCATCAAAAGGGACGGCAATAGTCCCGACCAAGCACGTTTACTTATAGCGCTAAAGGGACGGCAATAATCCCGACCAAGCACGTTTACTTATAGCGCTAAAGGGACGTCAATAGTCCCGACCAAGCACGTTTACTTATAGCGCTAAAGGGACGGCAATAGTCCCGACCAAGCACGTTTACTTATAGCGCTAAAGGGACGGCAATAGTCCTCTGGGTACACAAACAATGTTGTCACGTCTTTCGTTAAGGTGTAGAGCTCCTGGTGAGACTTGGAGCAAAGTCTCATGTTGTGTCGAGCCTTCTTAGTGTTTTAAAAATAGATATTTTGAGTCTATAGCATAAAACTGCCCCTAGCACTCCCATTCAAAAGGCCATTTGACCCAAAAACGAGAATACGGTAAATCTTAAAAGTGGCGATTTTGTCCTAAATATGCTTTTAAACGAAAGTTTGACTCGGGTACATTCACAAAAAGACCCTAGGTTGCATTTTGGCGAGAGTTACGCTTTAACAAGTACTCCTGGGACATGAACACCTGTTTCCTGGTGAAATTCTTGTGTTTTCTCCTTAACTTCTTCAGGACATGATCACCTGTTTCCTGGTGAAATTCTTGTGTTTTCTCCTTAACTTCTTCAGGACATGATCACCTGTTTCCTGGTGAAAGTCTTGTGTTTTCTCCTTAACTTCTCCAGGACATGAACACCTGTTTCCTGGTGAAAGTCTTGTGTTTTCTCCTTAACTTCTCCAGGACATGAACACCTGTTTCCTGGTGAAAGTCTTGTGTTTTCTCCTTAACTTCTCCAGGACATGAACACCTGTTTCCTGGTGAAAGTCTTGTGTTTTCTCCTTAACTTCTCCAGGACATGAACACCTGTTTCCTGGTGAAAGTCTTGTGTTTTCTCCTTAACTTCTTCAGGACATGAACACCTGTTTCCTGGGTGAAAGTCTTGTGTTTTCTCCTTAACTTCTTCAGGACATGAACACCCGTTTCCTGGGTGAAAGTCTTGTGTTTTCTCCTTAACTTCTCCAGGACATGAACACCTGTTTCCTGGTGAAATTCTTGTGTTTTCTCCTTAACTTCTTCAGGACATGATCACCTGTTTCCTGGGTGAAAGTCTTGTGTTTTCTCCTTAACTTCTTCAGGACATGAACACCTGTTTCCTGGTGAAAGTCTTGTGTTTTCTCCTTAACTTCTTCAGGACATGAACACCTGTTTCCTGGGTGAAAGTCTTGTGTTTTCTCCTTAACTTTTATCTATTTGTACGAGTGTTTCGTGAGAAAATCCTGCACATGAATGAACTAAAGACAAACTTTGCTCTGGACCAGAGTCACGGCTGTAAAGTGAGTTTTTTAGAGAAGTCTCAGCAGCTGAATAAGTAATCATCGAGTGATTTTCATCGATCAGTAACTCTATCAGATATATTATGTTCAGCATGTCCTGCAGGGAAGTCATATCATTCACCTTAAAGCTGTTCTTTGTTCCAGCTGCTCGTCCCGGAGCCAAGAATCACTTGAAATATCAGCTTAGTGAGATGAAAATAGATCCAGCACTGTGCTGAAATACTTGCAGGACACAAACAAGTTGTGACAGCTCATGATATTAACTTTAAGTGTTTCAATTCTTCCGTTGTAAGCCAAAGATACAGACGTCAGAAAACTGCTACCAGACTGCAGCTTGAAAGTATTCAAACACTCCTGACTTTATGTTCTGCATTTCATTATTGGTTTGATTGAGACGAAGAATAACTTCAGAATGAGCCAAACAACGCTGGAGATGCTCCAAGGTGTGTTAGCAGTTTGCTAACGAGTGAACGGTTCACTGATGCCAACCAGTCCTCCAAACCATCCGACAATCATACCATATATATAGATACCTGATTATGCCCTCGGGCGCTTGAGTAAATAAATTAAATAAGTTGCAGCCGCTGTGTGCAGTAAACTTTCTTTTAAAGCAGCCATATTCAGCTCATTTTCAGGTTCATAATTGTATTTAAGGTTGTACCAAAATAGGTTTACATGGTTTAATTTTCAAAAAACACCATATCCCATATCACCAAAAAATATTTTATTATGTGTATTTTGAGGTGCTCCGCGAAAATTCTTGATTACAAATAGTGGTCCACACACACAAAAACTTGGAAAAGCCCTGCACTAGAGGCACAGGATAGGCACCAAAACACAACTAACCATGTTCCAGCCAATCACAGACAAGATGGTTGGGGGAGGGGGTGGGGCTTAGTGACAGTTAGTCATGACCATAGATATAGAACAATATCTATGGTCATGACAGTTACGGAAACATGGGGGGAGGGGCGAGCGTGCTCTGATTTGTTTTGAATTTACTTGGAACGTCAACAGAAGTGACATCATGCAGGAATGCATAGTGCACCTTTAAGTAGTTAAGTTATTAAAATTGTTGAAATAAAAGTTGTGGAAAATCTGATTGGCTGATTAATTTAAAAATGTACTAGTCAGGTTGGCTGGTGATTAAAAAAGTTATTTTAAAGCCCTAGTGGGTAGTGTAGTATTTCTCCCTAAGATTGCAAATTAAACATGTTTTTCTTAAAAACAAGGTACGTTTCCAGCCCGGTCTCACGGCAGTTCGTGAAATGGTCACGTTATTTAATCTATTGATCACTGGGACGTTTTTCTCATTTTTTACGTGGTGGCCAGCATGAAAATGTGAAGTAATGTATTTCAATGGGAAGCATATTTCGTGGTCACAAAACAGAAATGGTAGGGAGTAGTATGAAGAGCTGAAAATCCACGTAGGGAGGGTGGTCAGGGTGGAGGACGGGTGAAACAGCACACGACTTTCACCCGGGCGAGCGGGGATGGCGTCCCGCGTGTGGCGTTTAGTTTCCCGTAGTCTTCCTAATCACAACCGGCCCGTTATTGTCGCGCGGCCCATGCGGCCGTCTCCCGGCGTGTGCAGCGCCCTTTTCCTGTAGGGTTTTTCCTAAACCCAACCTCCGCCATCCCGTTATTGTGGCGCGTCCCCAGCGGCCGTCCCCCGCGGCCGTCTCCCGCGGCCGTCTCCCGCGGCCGTCCCCCGCGGCCGTCCCCCGCGGCCATCTCCCGCCGTGTGAGGCGCCCTTTCCCCCGTAGTCGCGTCTCCAGTGGCCGTCCCCCGCGGCCGTCTCCCACGGCCGTCCCCCGCGGCCGTCCCCCGCGGCCATCTCCCGCCGTGTGAGGCGCCCTTTCCCCCGTAGTGGCGTCCCCAGCGGCCGTCCCCCGCGGCCGTCTCCCACGGCCGTCCCCCGCGGCCATCTCCCGCGGCCGTCTCCCGCCGTGTGAGGCGTCCTTTCCCCGTAGGGTATTTCGTGCTGGCCACCTCGAAAAACATGAGAAAGCGTCCCGCGTGTGGCGTATTGTTTCCCGTAGTCTTCCTAATCACAACCGTCCCGTTATTGTCGCACGTCCCCCGTGTCCGTCTCCCGGCGTGTGAGGCGTCCTTTCCCTGTGGTGTTTTTCCTAAACCCAACCTCCGCCATCCCGTTATTGTGGCGCGTCCCCAGCGGCCGTCTCCCGCGGCCGTCCCCCGCGGCCGTCCCCCGCGGCCGTCCCCCGCGGCCGTCTCCCGCGGCCGTCTCCCGCCGTGTGAGGCGCCCTTTCCCCCGTAGTCGCGTCCCCAGCATATGAGGCATCCTTTTCGGCCGTCTCCCACCGTCTGAGGCGCCCTTTCCCCCGTAGGGTATTTCGTGCTGGCCACCACGAAAAAAATTAGAAAGCGTCCCGTGTGTGGCGTATTGTTTCCCGTAGTCTTCCTAATCACAACCGTCCCGTTATTGTCGCACGTCTCCCGCGGCCGTCTCCCGCCGTGTGAGGCGCCCTTTACCCCGTAGTCGCGTCCCAAGCATATGAGGCATCCTTGTCGGCCGTCTCCCGCCGTGTGAGGCGCCCTTTCCCCCGTAGCGTCCCCAGCGGCCGTCCCCCAGCGGCCGTCCCCCCGTAGCGCGTCCCCGCATGAGGCTCTTTCGCGTCCCCCCGTCTGAGGCGCCCTTTCCCCCGTAGGGTATTTCGTGCTGGCCACCACGAAAAAAATTAGAAAGCGTCCCGTGTGTGGCGTATTGTTTCCCGTAGTCTTCCTAATCACAACCGTCCCGTTATTGTCGCACGTCTCCCGCGGCCGTCTCCCGCCGTGTGAGGCGCCCTTTACCCCGTAGTCGCGTCCCAAGCATATGAGGCATCCTTGTCGGCCGTCTCCCGCCGTGTGAGGCGCCCTTTCCCCCGTAGTCGCGTCCCCAGCGGCCGTCCCCCGCGGCCGTCTCCCGCCGTGTGAGGCGCCCTTTCCCCCGTAGTCGTGTCCCCAGCATATGAGGCATTCTTTTCGGCCGTCTCCCGCCGTGTGAGGCGTCCTTTCCCCGTAGGGTATTTCGTGCTGGCCACCACGGAAAAAATGAGAAAGCGTCCCGTGTGTGGCGTATTGTTTCCCGTAGTCTTCCCAATCACAATCGTCCCGTTATTGTCGCACGTCCCCCGTGTCCGTCTCCCGGCGTGTGAGGCGCCCTTTCCCCATAGTGTTTTTCCTAAACCCAACCTCCGCCATCCCATTATTGTGGCCCGTCCCCAGCGGCCGTCCCCCGGCATGTGAGGCGTCCTTTCCCCGTAGGGTATTTCGTGCTGGCCACCACGAAAAAAAACGAGAAAAATGTCCCCGTGAACACGTATCAATAGATTAAAAATAACGTGACATTTACACAAACTGCCGTGAGACCGGGTTGACTTTTCATACAGACATCTAGCTTTTACTGGAGCAGAAACTTTCATTTCACAACCTCGTAGTAGTAGCAGATACCTTTATTGACCCCGTTGGGCAGTTGGGTTTGCAGCACAGTCGCAAGGAACTTCATGACAGGACATTAGACGTATGACACAAACAAATAGTCCCTACATCAGACACCGACAGATATAACATGAAGAACATACATCACACACTACACTACACTATACACCCTTGGGTATGACCAGGCCAGCTGGACATCTGGCTTATTTTTCTGAATCGGAGACGTTATGTTAGCAGGCTAACTAGCGCCCATTGATTTCAATGCATTCCTACGGAAAACGCAGTTACACTTTCGACCTAAAGTTTTTATGTTTACACTTCGAATTTCGTGACAGCATTTATAACACAGATACCCTAGGGGTTTACAAAGATACCAACGTTGTCCAAATTACATTTAGTGCATTTTTCTGAATCGGAGATGTTACGTTAGCAGGCTAACTAGCGCCACTTGATTTCAATGCATTGCTATGGTCTTATTTTGACTGATTTAAGGCTTTTATGGTCAGAAGGGGTGGGCAGAAACGACGCCTAGATTGCTCTGTTTTGTTTTGAATTTACTTGGAACGTAAACAGAGGTAACACCATGCAGGAACTCATATTGCACCTTTAATAATTTAGTCAAAATAACTCATTTTTTGCTTTTTTTAAACTCAAAGTTAGGTATAATATCAAATAAATTAGGTTTATTGACTATGGATTAAAAAAAAAATAAAAAATCGTTGAATAAAGCAACAAAAAAGTCGGAAACAGTCGACGGGAGGACAGCATAAGGGTTAAATAAACATGCCAAGTGTTATCAGTTATTACTTTTTTGAATATCAGACCACATTTTAAGGGTATATATTTTGTGCATACAGGTTTCCAAAGGCATCACTTTCCTTTTTTCCTCTTTTCTTTGGCTCTGTAGCTTGAAAGAAAAGCTGGAACAAGACGATGATTAGGAGATATAAAATATGTGCGTATTTAACGGAAACCTTGAAGGTAATTTGTATTAAAAGCAGGACAGATCTGTGACCTGTGATGAGAGCAGGAAGGTCACGTTAAAGGTGATAAAATATTGAAGTGACCTCCTTTTTTTTCTTTTCTCCCCCGTAGGAGCTGCGACTGAGCCGAAGGAATTTTCTGGGTTATAATTCCATTTGGCAGATCTGATTACAACCTGGACCGTTTCCATGAAAAAAATAAAAAAACCCACCAAAGATGGACCGGGAGAGTCAAAGAAGCCGCTGCTGCTGCAGTCGCTCTGATTGAATTCCAGCATTTTCTTTCCCCTCCAGAGAAGCCAAAGTTTGATCTTTACTAATTGATATATCCCGGCTCCGCACATGAATCTCACACAGCTCATACCTTGGGCCAATTTAGCTGTTCCACTGGCTGAGTTTTAATTGAGTCCACATTAAAATTTACTTATAAAATAATAATGGGCTCCCATGCAAATGAGCCCATCCCGATATTGCTGCGGCTGCATTTGCATATCCACAAGCAGTCTGGGAGTTCAGAAATCAATATAGATGATTAATAATATATGGGCTACAGGAATAATTAAATCCATTTGATGCAAGGACTCAGTCAGCCTTGGCAAACCAAAGGTGCAATTTCACCACAATCTAATTTAATACAAGTTGCCCGGATTGCAGTTTCAATTACGAGGATTGAAATAATAATAATGTGTGTTAAAGAAAGAAATTACACTTTCAAATATATGTTATTTCATTTCATTTCATTGCGGGGTGAATCCTTCTCTCCCCCTTTTATTCACACATTAACATATTGCACCAAATTGCTAAATTAAACTGCTCTTTAATTTATGGCAGAGGCATTAAAATATACCGCTCGTCACGGCTCAAACGGGGCTCGACTTTAACGTGTTTACTCAGTTTAAAGATGCATTGAGTCAAATGTGGACATGTGCAGCTTTAAAATGTTTGTACGTTTATTAAAATACGGTTTAAAAAACCCAGCTGTGGTTTGGCAGAAAAGACATTAATCTTGGTAGAAGAATTGGACGAATTTGTGTTAATAACGCGCTGAACTGGATCCCGAAATAATGTTATCACACTGACGGCTGTGATTACGGAGAATATCGATATAGAAACCGTGTTATGAGAGCAAATGAATGCATGAATTCAGACCCTGAGGTGCGTTTAGAGCCCTAAACTTTGTGTTGTAGGTCAAAGTGCGGCACTGTTCTGCCTCAGGCGCTGATGCAGTTTATGTAATAGGAGTCACCATAAATATGTGAATTATCTGGTTAATAATCTGGAAAGTAAACCCTATAATAACTCTGAGAAGGCAAAGATTAACCCAGACAGTCGATAACAACCCTCCAACGATTATAAAAGGTCAGACATAAACAGTCAGGGATAATAATAATGGGGGAAATCTAGAGGAAATTTAGAAGATGGGTTTAGGTAAAGAAGAACGGGACAGTTGGGTTTAGGAAAAGATGGTGGGTGGGGTTATAAAATGAACGTTACACTGTTGTCTCTCTACATACTACTCTCTACTACTGTCTCTCAACATACTACTCTCTACATACTACTCTCTACTGTAGTCTCTCTACATACTACTCTCTACATACTACTCTCTACTGTTGTCTCTCTTCATACTACTCTCTACTGTTGTATCTCTACATACTACTCTCTACTGTTGTCTCTCTACATACTACTCTCTACTGCTGTCTCTCTACATACTACTCTCTACTGTTGTCTCTCTTCATACTACTCTATACTGCTGTCTCTCTACATACTACTCTCTACTATTGTCTCTCTACATACTACTCTCTACTGTTGTCTCCATACTACTCTTTACTGTTGTATCTCTACATACTACTCTCTACTGCTGTCTCTCTACATACTACTCTCTACTGTTGTCTCTCTACATACTACTCTCTACTGCTGTCTCTCTACATACTACTCTCTGCTGCTGTCTCTCTACATACTACTCTCTACTGTTGTCTCCATACTACTCTCTACTGCTGTCTCTCTACATACTACTCTCTACTGTTGTCTCTCTACACTACTCTCTGCTGTTGTCTCTCTACATACTACTCTCTACTGTTGTCTCTCTACATACTACTCTCTACTGCTGTCTCTCTACATACTACTCTCTGCTGTTGTCTCTCTACATACTACTCTCTACTGTTGTCTCTCTACATACTACTCTCTACTGTTGTCTCTCTACATACTACTCTCTGCTGTTGTCTCTCTACATACTACTCTCTACTGTTGTCTCTCTACACTACTCTCT
>NC_050173.1:48130835-48133335 GCF_008315115.2 Sander lucioperca | reverse complement strand
TCGCCCCTTCCCAAAAGTTCCCCAACGGAAAGTTCCCAGATGGATATGCCGAGAAAATGCCAAGCAATCCATCTGGTGGAGTCAGGTTATATTTTGTGGCCACAGCGCTAAAATGGTAGCGAGTAGTATAAAAAGTCGAAAATCCGCATAGGGAGGTTGGTCAGGGGGGTGGATGGGTCAAACATCACAGGACTTTCACCCGGGCGAGCGGGGATCGCGTCCCCGCGTGTGGCGTTTAGTTTCCCGGGGATAGTGGCGTTTTGTCCCGTGTGTTATTGTGGCGCGTCCCCCGTCCCCTGCGGCTGTGTCCCGGCGTGTAAGGCGCCCTTTCCCTGTCGGGTTTTTCCTAAACTCAACCTCCGCCATCCCGTTATTGTGGCGCGTCCCCAGCGGGCCGCCTCGCGGCCGCCTACCCACTTATAGAGCATCACTTTTGGCTGTTTCCCAGCCGTCTTCCGGCGTCCTTTCCCCAAGAAAATAACGTGACATTTACACGTAAAAAATGAGGAAAACGTCCCCGTGAACAAGGATCAATAGATTAAAAATAAC
The DNA here is from genome assembly GCF_008315115.2 of Sander lucioperca. NCBI lineage: Eukaryota > Metazoa > Chordata > Actinopteri > Perciformes > Percidae > Sander > Sander lucioperca. The sequence goes on along the minus strand of NC_050173.1, from coordinate 48,132,786 downwards.
GTGACATTTACACGAACTGCCGTGAGACCGGGTTGTACAAGTCTACTTATGCCCTGTCTTCTGTTGTCTGTCCTGTCCCTTGTCTGTCTTAAATGCTCTACTTTTAAAGCTCCCATATTCAGCTCATTTTCAGGTTCATAATAGTATTTAGAGGTTGTACCAGAATAGGTTTACACCATATTTTAGTTGTACTGCACATTGCTGCAGCTCCTCTTTTCACCCTGTGTTCAGGTCTCTGTTTTAGCTACAGAGTGAGACCTCTCACTGCTGTAACATCTTTGTTGGCAGTCGCACATGCTCAGTAGCTAGGTAAGATCACATGATCAGTAGCTAGGTAAGATCACATGATCAGTAGCTAGGTAAGACCACATGATCAGTAGCTAGGTAAGATCACATGATCAGTAGCTAGGTAAGATCACATGCTCAGTAGCTAGGTAAGATCACATGATCAGTAGCTCAGATCATAGATCATGTCAGCTAGCTCAGACATTAAAAGAGGCAGGATTAGCCGGGAGACTTCTTCGAAACAAGGGTGCACATGTAAGTAGTTCTTTTGTAGATTATGGTGAACTAGTGTGTGTTGTAGCAGTGTTTTGCCATTGAGAACGAGCTAGCATGCTAACAGTTAGCCCCCTAGCCCCCTCGTCTCGGCTAGTGACGTAGAAAGCCGTGCAGATTTTGACCAGCTCACCCAGAGACTGAAGGCAGGACACATTCAGAAACCGTATCTCACTCTAAACAGCATGGGTGGATTTTTTTCAAAGTGTGTATGTGTGTGGAAGCACCAGAGACATAAAATAACTCCCCAAATTCCAGAAAAACTGTTTTTTTCATAATATGGGCACTTTAAGTAGTAATTGCACTTCATGTATGATCTATAATGCGTGTGCACTAAATGTAGCCTGTCTCTGTGAATTGTTCTGCAACAATTTGTGCTGCAAATGTCATTATTTATGTAAAGGAAATTATAATAGGGTTTTTGGGGGGCTTGCACTGGCCAGTTTGGGTTGTATCCCTCCCATCCAGCCCCTATAAATTACACCTATGGGTTTAGTTATGTCTGAAATCAGACACCGAGATCTTTAAATTCTTAAAGTCTTCTGGTTATTTAGTTTTAAAAGTTTTAGACTTTGTCCCCAGCTCTCAGCACGCTGTCCACCGCCATCGTTACAGCCGGCGTGGCCCGCGGCGATGCAGCCTGTTTCGGGGCTGAAGCCTCTCCACGCCGCCGGTCGACCACGGCGAGCGGGGATGAGGGTAAGACTCTTCCTCTCTCCGCCCGGCTGCTCATTGACTGGCCACCGTCCTCAGGGGACCGGGCTTTTGGACGGAGGCCCAGATCAATGTGACCTAAATTCAAATGCGAATTAGAGGCTGTCAGCGGGAGAGGACAGTGTGTAAATGAGCTCCGACAGTGCGAGGTTCCCAGGAGGACGTGGGAACCGGAGGCCCCCGTGTCCGTTGGAGATCTTTAATGACTTCCAAATGGATATCCACGCCCTCCCGCCCGCCGGCTACACGCCAACCGAAGCCGGGGTCAGGGAGGGAAAGGTGCTGCGCCTGACACCCTGCGAAACCCCGCAGAGGAAAAGTCAAATGTGTCAGCATCCAAATGATTTGAATTCTTCAGCAACGTTTGTGAGAGGGGAAAGACTTGTGTGAGAGGAAGTGAAGGCCGTGAACGCAGCCTGGCGGTGACTTTTGTCTCTATGAGATCATCTCAAACTGGACCTGAAGATAAACTCTACAAACTCACTGTCTTCTTCATTTTGATCCCCATTAAAGCAGTTACACACCGGGCCGATTATCGGCCGTTGGACAGTCTGATGAGGTCGGTGACTCGAGTCTGGTCGGTGTGTTCGTGCCGTCGTCCGTTGGAGGAGCCGTCGGCCTTCATTTTGGCCGACCTGACATGTTCAGTCAGAGACAGGACAGTCGGGACTCACCCGGA
>NC_050173.1:48120835-48125835 GCF_008315115.2 Sander lucioperca | reverse complement strand
GCAGCGATCTGAGCGTCTCGGTACGTTCACACTACAGTCTCTGAAAGACAGTAATACCGCCAGATATACACATTTAAGATAGATGTTGTGCAATTAAAGTACAATATGTCCTTTGGAAACGTAAGAGAAAGTGGAAACGTGTATGTATATATATATATATATATATACTGTATATGTGTGTGTATATCTGTATATGTATGTATACATATATTTTTTTTTTTTTTTAATTGTGCAATTAAAGTACAATATGTCCTTTGGAAACGTAAGAGACAGTGGAAACATGTAACGACAGACTTTATGCTCCCCCAACAATCAAAACTAGGCTTTTTCCTGAAGTTTTTGTAGCTTATTTGGACATTTTTGTATTTTTTTCAAGTTTTTTTTACCGACAATTTCTTTCAACGTTTTGTCGTCTTTTCGAGTTTTTATGGGGCCAATTTTTCGATGTTTTGTCGCCATTTTGAGTATTTGTTTCAACATTTTTGTCTCTTTTTTCAATGTAACATCATGCATACATGCAAACATTGCTCTCTCTAGATAACTGGGAGATCTCAACCCCCCCCACCCAATGTTAAACCCAAAGTTTGGCCCTTGCATGTGCAGCATGTTGAAGCAGGACCGAGATACGACTGTGTGTGCAGCTGCTGCGTTTTTATGATCTGAAAACCCGTCAGCCCCATTGTTGATCAATTAAGTCATTCCTCACGCTGCCTACTAGTTAACCTTAGAGAAGAGAAAGTGGAAACGTGTAACGGTGAGTGAAGCTGACAGTCGTGCAGCAATCTGAGCGTCTTGGTACGGTCGACCTCGGCGTGTCGCTTCATGACGAACGCCAGGACTCTGTGAGTGACACGTGACGGATGCCAGTCTGTCAGACAGCAGGGTGAAGCTCCGAGTTCAGGTTTCTGCTGTTAACAGCGGGGGCCGGGATCTCAGGGCCACACATCGGGGGACGGGGGAGGGTTAGGGTTAACTCGGAGGTAATTGAAGTGGAGGCTTTTGTAAGAATCTGCTTCCAATCCACAGGAGAGACGGGAAAGAGGGGAAGAATGAGAGTTTTAATGAATGGAGGCCGTCATTAAAATGATAACTATTTCCTCTGAGATCACTTCCAATTTAAATTTAGGGGAGGGGGGGAAGAGAGAAAAGGCGTAATTGAAAGATCTTTTTTTTTTTTGCCCCTTCTTCTGCCATTCAAACTGTAAATTAGAATCTGGGGGAAGAAGAGAAAGGGAGATTGTTTGTAGTTTTAGCTCACTAGTTCCAATTACTCGTCTTTCTGCTGCACTTAAAGCCCCGAGAGAGCGCGGGGGCTTTCCAACGCTTAAGACCCCCCCCCTAACCCCTCCCAAAAAAAAGCCTGACTCGCAGGCGTGTTTTCTTTGGATCAGCGGCGGTCAAAGGGAACAGATCCATATCACATGGTTTGGAAAATGGATCCAAACGGACGTGAGGAATGACTTAATTGATCAACAATGGGGCTGACGGGATTTAAGATCGTAATAATGCAGCAGCTGCACACACAGTCGTATCTCGGTCCTGCATCAACATGCTGCACATGCAAGGGCCAAACTTTGGGTTTAACATTGGGTGGGGGGGGTTGAGATCTCCCAGTTATCTAGAGAGACCAATGTTTGCATGTATGCATGATGTTACATTGACAAAAGAGACAGAAATGTTGAAAAGAAGCATCAAAAATCCCTCGGAAAGTGGCCGGGTTGGTTCAGTGGGTAGAGCAGGCGCACATATACTGAGAGGCTTATGCCTCGACGCAGAGGTCCAGGGTTCGAGTCTGACCTGTGACTATTTCCTGCATGTCTCCCCCCCCTCTCTCTCTCTCTCCCTCTCTCTCTCTCTCTCTCTCTCTCCCCTTTCTCACTAAGCTGTCCCGTCCATTAAAGGCAGAAAAGCCAAAAAAAATAATCTTTAAAAAAAAAAAAACTCGGAAAAACACTCCAAAAATGTTGAAAGAAATATACTCAAAAGGCGACTAAAACATCGAAAAATCGGCCCCAAAAAAACTCGAAAAGGCAACAAAAAAATTACAAAAATTTCCCGCCCCAAAAAATTGCAAAAAAGGCGACAAAACGTTGAAAAAAAACCTCAAAAAAATCTTCCAAAAAGAATCTTGAAAAGGCAACTTCGAAAAAAATTGTCCCAAAAAAATCTTAAAAAAAGGCAACAAAAACATCGAAACAATAGTCGGTAAAAAAAAACTTGAAAAAACAATAAAAATGTCCCAAAAAAAGTAACAAGAACTTCAGGAAAAAGCCCAGTTTTTGGGGGAGCATGAAGTCGGTCCATGTTTTTGTCACATTGCACCAAAAACTTCAAACTTCAAGATCAACGTCATCCTAGAAAATACCTACAAAACCTCCAAAATAAAAACGTTGGATCCATTTTGTTCACTCAGCATTAGAAGATCTTCCACGGTTTCTTTCAGGAACATGACATCTCCTTTTATATTTTATATTTAATCATAAACCCAATCACCGGGAAGTGGCGCAAACACACAAAATCATTTCCGGCCATTTCAACGTTTAAAGCAAGGCCGGCCACGTTTGGCCCGTGCTCTCTTTGTTTTGGCCCGCCATGGATTTGACATATTCATGCTTATTTTCCTCTTATTTTAAAAGTAATGACTACAAAACGTACATTTTGTGCAGTTAAAAAGTACGTACTCTGAGTTTAACGGCAATGTAATGCACCGTGCTGGTAAACTTCCCATTTAAATTACATATGTACGTTTTATCTACGGAGAATGACAAGAATTAGAGTATTCTTCAACATCAACATTTATGTTTCGCCCGTGGCCTTCCATCCAGATACATTTTGGCCCTTCATATGAAAGAATTTGGGCACCTCTGGTTTAAAGATATAAAGTTAAACACAAGAGGTCCGACCTATCTCCGTTAAAGTTTCCATCCTTTATTCTCAGAATCTTCCAACTTTTTTCATTATTTTTCTGACTTTTCTATCAAAATATTCCAACTTTTTCTAACACAAAAGTCCCTTTCGGGAAGACAAATGGCCGTTAATTTGAATTGAACATATGTCATTTTTCTGATAAAAGGGGCCGGTAAAGATTGACTTCAAGCAGGTCAATCCTTTTATTACGTTACCCGACTGGACAAGGGGAAAAACAAACATAACGTTGAACCCTGAGTCCACGAATATTTTGCATTTAGCACTTTTTTTAGTTTGGGTCTTGTTGTCTGAAGGTTTTAAAGTCAAAGTTTCTGATAAAAGATGCAGCAGCAGCTGCGTCGACACCTTTGTTTTCTCACAGCGGATACCTTACGTCACTGGTTCTCAAGCTTTTTTCAATAATGTTCCCCCTTTTTTAAGTTTTTTTAAGCCACGTACCTCCTAACCAGTGTGAATAATTTTTGGTAGAAAAAAAAAAGTCTATATAAAGAGGAAGAATACAGCGATGTCAGCGATAGATTTACTAAACAACAGCCTTGGACCTGGAAAAGATTTTAAAAAACTGACAAAACATTGGAAAAACACAGTAGAAAGAAGGAAGGCAACAACAGGGCGACAAAAGTGACAAGAAATTCAAATAAGCAAGGCGCTTCTTTGAAAAAAGAGACAAAAATTTCAAAGATAAAAAAGACAGTAGAAAAAAGTAAGGAAGAAAGGCAAGAATAGGTCAAAACAAACGACAAGACCTTCAAGAAAAGGAGACAAACTTCAAAAACAGAGACAAAGATGACAAAAAATAGACAAAAAAAATCAACAAACATGACAGTAGAAGTAACTACAGCCTTGTAACTGAAAAACATTTTGCAAAAAATGCAAGTACATCTCGCTGCAGTCTGCGGGAAGGCGGGGCTTGACATCAAGCCCCGCCCACATCCAAGTCAGTCATTTTTTTTTTTGCTTACGTCATTCCCCATTCGCTCTAACGGACCAAGACTGTTCTCTTAATACATCCATGACCAAGACAGCCTGGTAGAATTTTTTTACTATGAAGAAAATTATTTGGATAAATGACATGTTTTTTATTTTGAATCTTTTAATTTTATTTGAAAATTTTATATCTATAAATGTAAATGATCTGAAAGAAAACCGAATAGGCTAGTCACCAATTTAAAAATGACATGAAATTATATTTTAAAAAAAAAGGACTGACAAATAAGAAAGCCATCTGGACTCTGAACATTTACAATGCCTTACAACCTCTTTAATGTAAATTTAATGCGCCCCTTTTTCGTGTATGTATGTATGTATGTATGCATTTAATGTTTTCAATGTGTTTATGGATCTGTACTTGAATAATAAAGTTTTTTGTTGATGTCAAGCCCCGCTTCCCGCAGACTGCAGCGAGATGCTCCTCAAAAAATGTCACGTACCCCCTGCAGTCCTCCAGAGTACCCCTAGGGGTACACGTACCCCCTGCAGTCCCCCAGAGTACCCCTAGGGGGACACGTACCCCCTGCAGTCCTCCAGAGTACCCCTAGGGGGACACGTACCCCCTGCAGTCCCCCAAAGTACCCCTAGGGGTACACGTACCCCCTGCAGTCCTCCAATTTACCCCTAGGGGGACACGTACCCCCTGCAGTCCTCCAAAGTACCCCTAGGGGGACATGTACCCCCTGCAGTCCTCCAAAGTACCCCTAGGGGGACACGTACCCCCTGCAGTCCTCCAAAGTACCCCTAGGGGGACACGTACCCCCATTTGAGAAACACTGCCTCACGTGTTATGAACTACGAGACCAGAACCAACAGATTCTCACCCCCATCTCCTAAAATATGGACGCTCGGTCAGGTGCCTTTGTCGTTGTTATTGACGCTAAAAGTCTCCTTTAGCGTCATATAACGAGCTTTATCTAAAAGCGCTGGGTCGGGACTATTGGCGTCCCTTTTGACGCAGTTACGTAAAGGAAAAAGTCTGTGACACGCGGGAATAACGGGACGGTTAGAGAAGAAAGAGACTTTAGGAAACGTGACAAGCGGGACATGGTCCCCGGTCTCCTGGGTGAAAGTCCTGTGTG
>NC_050173.1:48080835-48110835 GCF_008315115.2 Sander lucioperca | reverse complement strand
AGTAGAGAGTAGTATGAAGAGAGACAACAGTAGAGAGTAGTATGTAGAGATACAACAGTAGAGAGTAGTATGTAGAGAGTAGTATGAAGAGAGACAACAGTAGAGAGTAGTATGGAGAGACAACAGTAGAGAGTAGTATGAAGAGAGACAACAGTAGAGAGTAGTATGTAGAGAGACAACAGTAGATAGTAGTATGAAGAGAGACAGCAGTAGAGAGTAGTATGTAGAGATACAACAGTAGAGAGTAGTATGTAGAGAGTAGTATGAAGAGAGACAACAGTAGAGAGTAGTATGGAGAGACAACAGTAGAGAGTAGTATGTAGAGATACAACAGTAGAGAGTAGTATGTAGAGAGTAGTATGAAGAGAGACAACAGTAGAGAGTAGTATGGAGAGACAACAGTAGAGAGTAGTATGAAGAGAGACAACAGTAGAGAGTAGTATGAAGAGAGACAACAGTAGAGAGTAGTATGTAGAGAGTAGTATGAAGAGAGACAACAGTAGAGAGTAGTATGTAGAGAGTAGTATGAAGAGAGACAACAGTAGAGAGTAGTATGTAGAGAGACAACAGTAGAGAGTAGTATGAAGAGAGACAACAGTAGAGAGTAGTATGTAGAGAGACAACAGTAGAGAGTAGTATGTAGAGAGACAACACTCTCAACCGTCCCGTTCTTGTGCTTCATGTCAGTTAAACGTACGTCCGACCAAGAGCGTCTTAATATGACGCTAAAGGAGACGTTTTGTGTCAATAACAAACGCCAAAGGCACCTGACCAAGCGTCGCTTTTTGGGATGGGAGAGAGAACGTGTTGAACGGAGACGGCATCCCACTTTCTAAATCATCACCTGCCCGCGTCCTAACTTACAGTTACCTCCAGACATCGTTAACGCTTCGTACCACAGAGACGTCCCCAGGCCTGTGATGTCCGTGTGTGGCCCGTTTTACCGCCCTCCTAACTCATAGCTCACACACACAAGCGTGGGCGGGAGCGAGGGAGAGAGAGAGGGAGGCGAGGCAACTTCTCCAGCACTCGGGCCGTAAATCTGCCTTCATACCAGAGCATCTTCGTCCCTGACTGCTGTGGTGCCGCTGTCCAAAACACCTCCCCGACGGCTCGCTGGCTCTGGGCCGGTGCCAATGATTTTTGGTCTGCTGAGATCATTAAAGGTATTACTTACCTCCCTCCCCCCCTCCCTCATTAAACATGCTGAATCCATTTGTTTAGCAAGCAGCTGAGGGAGCGATGGAGAGCTCACCCAGGCTGGGGATTGATTTATTAAGACTGATTTCTGCCTCTGAGACCGCCCTGATGATGATCGCTCCGCTTCAGGAATCTCAATGGAAGACTCGCCTGCAAGATGGACTTTAATGGACAAGTTATGTGAAGGACGGCGAATAAATCCATCAGTCAAAAGGCCGAATACTTCTGCTAAACTGCCAACAACATGTGTATGGAGGCCCAAAGCTGCCAGCAACAGGACAAAAGTCAAATATATGAGGACGAGAGTAGCGGTGTAACGACTTAGATTTTAAATTAAAGAAATATTGAAATTTGCTTTCAATTTTGACTATCAAAATCAAAAGCTCGTTCTGTATTTGTCTCTCTCAACCCATATAATAAACAATAAACAGACACAGCGTAGTTTAACGGCTGGTAACATGCAGCTAAAGACACGGCGACCGCCCACTTTTAACCCTCGAAATTTTAAATTAAAACTTTTTTTATTTTTTCAACACTATTGTCTTTTTTTTCAACGTTTTTTGTCTCGTTTCTCTGCAGTTTTTAAGCTTTTTTCAAATTTTTTTGTCACTTTTTCTGATGTTTTGTTGATTTTTTTTTTGTTTTTCCGATATTTTTGCCACTTTTTTTTGCCAACGTTCTTTCATAAATTTTTTTTCAAATGCTATAAATTTTAATAAAACACCCACATTCAATGAAAGAAGTGAACTGATAATTAATTGGACTTGTGAAGAGTAATTGTTGTATTGAACCCAAATTTCTGATAAAGAAACAAATTTTCCCCGAGGACAACAAGATGGTTAAATGTCTCTCGTTCCGGAAGTGTTTTTCTTCTATTCAATATCTCCGTTGACGTTTCATTAAATGCTGATATAAAGATTTTTAAGCCTGGAAGCAAGCCAACAAGCTATGCGGTAAATCCTGACCATACCACAGTTGATTCGGCGAAAAAAAACAAAGCTACAAGACTGTGTACAGAAACTACCATAGAATTCAATGGTAGCAGCTGGCTCTAGTGTGGTTAACATTTCCATGGTAACAGCGAGTTCCACCAATCAGATGTCTCTGTTAGGCTTAGGATTGTGGGTAGCAGGGCTTTAAATCGACACCTGCCAACCTGCCAAATGCTGGTAAAAAATTTACTTTGGCGGGTAACATTGTAAAGTTACGAGCCAATTTGGCCGGTGATGAAAGCAGCCAACAACTCAGCATCTGTTTGAGTCGGCCGTCTGCAGAAATGTTGCCAGGTTGGTCTGTTTTCCGCCAAGAATTTTGGGCGATTTTGTGTGTGTTTGGCTTGGAAATGTAATCTTTATCTGGCCACACTGCTCGTAGTACTAAACATTTCCCATGAACACTGTCGTGATGTGTCGTACAACCGTTGGCTACGTGTCTAGCGTGCGGTATCGATGAAATTAAGTATTTGAGTTATTAAAATTGTTGAAATTAGTAAAAATCTTGGCTAGTGGAAAATGTGATTGGCTAGTTAATTTAAAAATCTACTAGTCATGTGGGTCAAGTGGGTAGTGTAGTATTTCTCCATAAGATCGTGAATTAAACACGTTTTCTTTAATTAAATTAGACAGGATTTTATTATACGGACTTCTAGCTTTTACTGGATCAGAAACTTTAGTTTCACAACCTCGTAGTCAGTCTACCTCGGATGCTTTAGACTACGAATGCACCGGCATTCGGCTGAATACCGAATCCCCTGGTTAAGATTCTGCTGAGTCCTCGTCCCATCCTCAGTCCATGAACACAGTAAACTCATTAATGAAGTAAACAGTGACTGTCCTTCCTTTGCCGTACCTGAAGTTGCTGCATTCTGGCTGCTGTCTGTAGATTCCTTCATGCACAACTCGTATTCTTTCGGATGTTTCATACCAGATGTTGTAACAGCGGTGATGTTGTGTATAGTTTAGGGTCCTCGCCACCACCAGACTAATCAGCATTGCAGATTGAACATGTAGCTGGACTTGAATGGCCTTCTTTTGACTGAAAGTACTGCCAAACTACACTTTTTCTGCTCACCAGTTCCATTTCCACTTCCTCACAGCCTACTGTATTGAACGCTCCACCTACGTAAACACCTTCCCGTAATCAACGGCGCCGTCATTACGGCGACCAGCGTAGCGCGCCTAGTGCAGGCGTAGGGTTCGGTTCGCTGGGAAAAAATTCTAAGGTTCAGCAGAAACCCAACCCCGTCAAAAAGCCCAATATTCAGCTGAATCTGAAGCCGAATCCTGGATTCGGTGCATCCCTAGTTTAGACATTATGGCTGATAATCTCAATCGGAAAGTCGAAGAACCTCCTAGTACCTCAACCTGAAAATCCAACATGGCTTCACCGTGCACCAACAGTAGTGAAAGCTGTAGTAACATAAGATAAGATAAGATAAGCCTTTATTGTCTCCTATAGGAGAAATTCATCTTGGGCAGTCGAGAGAAACAAAAAACTGCGACACATTGCACATAAAACATAAGCATACATTATCTCATCCAAATGCATTCAAAAAACATTTGATAAACCTCACACAAGACCCCCCCCCCCACCTTCTCCCACACGCACAGAAGACAGAGAGCCCTCTGCACATCTTGCCCCTCATTTTGCTCTTAATTCTACCCAGATTTCCCATTAAATCATGCTGTGATCAATAACTTATGTATTGCTTAACTGCACACTGCCGTATCAAATGTAAAATATTGCACCAGTGCCCTACCAGATATTGCACATTCTGCAGCCATAATGGTGAGTACCATAATGTTACCCATGCACATTCAAGCACCCCCCAATACACACACACACACACACACACACACACACACACACACACACACACACACACACACACATCTTATCTCATATTATGCAGTAGTTTGATTGAAAGCGGCACAAACGAGGATGCACCCGTTGAGCTTGCAGTTTAGTATCTTGTACCTCCAGCCATACAGTTTATTAGCACTCCTGTCTTATTTGTGTCCCATTAAATAAGTCGTAAACACAGTGTACTGAACAACTTGTATCTGTGGACATGTTGCTACGCTGTTTGTATGCACATAAAAAACAGGTAGCTCAGGCGGTAGAGCGGGCGCCCATATATACTGTAGAGGTTTACTCCTCGACGCAGCGGGCCCGTGTTCGACTCCGACCTGCGGCCCTTTGCTGCATGTCATTCCCCCTCTCTCTCTCTCTCTCTCTCTCTCTCTCTCTCTCTCTCCTTTCATGTCTTCAGCTGTCCTGTCAAAATAAAGGCTGAAAATGTCCACAAAAAAATCTGTGTCTGTCTGTCTGTCTGTCTGTCTGTCTGTCTATCTCTCTCTCTCTCTCTCTCTCTCTCTCTCTCTCTCTCTCTCTCTACCTACCTACCTACCTCTCTCTCTCTATCTATCTCTCTCTCTCTCTCTCTACCTACCTACCTACCTACCTCTCTCTCTCTATCTCTCTATCTATCTATCTCTCTCTCTCTATCTATCTCTCTATCTATCTATCTCTCTCTCTCTCTCTCTCTCTCTCTCTCTCTCTCTCTATCTATCTCTCTCTCTCTCTCTATCTCTATCTATCATCTATCTATCTCTCTATCTCTCTCTCTATCTATCTATCTCTCTATCTCTCTATCTCTCTATCTATCCATCTATCTATCTATCTATCTATGTGGGTGTCGACGGGACTTCATGGTGTGCTCATGTGTACGGAAGATGTCACCGTTAAGACAGTAGTGCGATGGTTCAGAGTGCAAAGGGTGCTGGGCTGAATATGCAGCATTGTGCCTAATATGATTTTGACTCGTCAGATAATCCTCCAAGTTTCCGAAGTCAAAATGATGAGATACTGACTTTGTGAGTCAGTCAAAAAAGTCCTGAAAAAGTAAGACAAAAAGTAATTTACGATGCAATTTTTATTTAGTAAGTCAGAGATGTTCTTGTCTTGGCCTGAGCAGTCTTCCATACATAACTCATGGGTCCATCTGGAGAAGGTGTTTACAGTTTGACTGTCAGGAGAGATGCTACGACATGAGCGATGAAACGCTATCTGCACGCTGCATCCACAGATGTTTGTGCGATATTATCTTGGAGGGCTGGAGGTGCCCAGCTGTCTTTGCTGATTTTCTCTCCTCTGTTACAGTCCAAGCTCTCAGATATGTTTTATGATGAATCTACATATTTCCTCTCTCCGGGGGAACACACATTATTGGGAAGCACTCGATCTCTGCCTCCATTTCCTGTCGGCTCTAATAGCTTCCAGGTGAGAGGTGTTCCTTGGCCCTCGCCTGGGAATGCTTATTAAAACTGTTTTCCTATTGATACAGTTGGTTTGATACTTACCAGATTTGACAAAGTAAAGATCTCATGTTTGGCGTAACATTACAAGGGAAACATAAGTGAGTTATTTGGCCTCGACGTGCTGGAAACGTAACGTTGTTAAAGCGCAGGCCCTGAAACCTGAAACGGGGTCCCTCAGCCGCATTTGGTTTTCATTATTATTTTTTTTTTTGCTCGAAAAATTTAACAATAGCACCCAGGGATTAAGTCATGGTGCAGGTCGCAGCCAAGCCAAACATCCTGCCTCCTCCAGAAAAATGAAGACAGATGAAGAAGGGAAGCAGGTGTAAAGTGTACTCTAGTGCTTCGCCTTTTTGTCCTCTCCGGGAGGCGTTGTGTGCACAAATTCTGTCCTACGAAATCATCTCGCAAAGCTGTGAGGAGGAGGGAACACCTTCTATATTCCTGCACACACTGAACCCTGTTCATGGGAACCGTTAAAGAATCTGATGGCGTGTTTAATGGGAGGGGAAACAGTCCTCGCCTCTGTATTTATTACTCTGGTGTTTTGTGTGTGTGTGTGTGTGTGTGTGTGTGTGTGTGTGTGTGGCCTGTTACATACTACATGCATGAAGGCAAATGAGGTGGATTTATGCTGCAGGGTGTTGAGGTATGGAAATGGCGCGGGGTCATGGCAACACGCCAAGTGTGAATGTGTATGGTGCACATTTTATGTGAGCGACACGTTTAATATGCTGTGCATCGTATGTTTTATATTTTATATTGTGCATTTAAATTTTAGATTTTATTGTCTTTAAATTGAGTGACTTGGTACTAGGGCTGCAAGAATAATGATTATTTGTATTAGTGGATGAGCGTGTGGATTATGTCCTGGATGAATGGATTAGTTGTTTGGTCTCGAAAAGGTCAGAAAACGGTGAGAAATGTGGAGCAGTGTTTCCCAAAAAGCCCCAAATCACGTCCTCAAATGTCTTGTTTTTGCCACAACTCAAAGAAATTCAGTTTCCTGTCCCAGAGGAGAGAAGAAACTAGAATATATTCACATTTAACAAGCTGATATCACACAAGTTTATCTGTTTTTACATAAAAAATGACTCAAACCGATTAATCTATTATCAAAATAGTTGACAATTAATTTAATGGATTCATCTTTGCAGCTATACTTACATATAGTAGATAGTACCGTTACCATATTTACATTTTCTGGCAGTGTACATTTGGTTTTTTACTTTATCGATAATCTTTATTGTTATATTTTACTAATCTGCAGTCTTTCCTACTTTGTACTGCAGCTGCTGCACAACAATGACCCTCTGGATAAAGATAATCTTATCTTACAGGAGTTTAATTCTACCGATTTCTGTTTCCTGTACTCACGATAATTAACTCGCACCTCGCACTCAACAACATGAGACATGTCACATGTTTTATTTTTTGTACAAGAGACATTTTAAAGACTTGTTCAGACAGGATTTGAATCTCGATGTTCAGTTTGTCAGCAGTAACTTAAAGGTGCACTATGAGTTCCTGCATGGTTTCAGCACGATTTCATTTTTGTCTCAAATCGTAGGCATCTCTCCGCTAGCTGCCTGCCCCCTGAACACACTGTGAAAAAGCCCGGGCTCGGGAGACAAAGATGGTTAGGGGAGGGAGGTGGGGGTTAGTGCATAATGAGGGAGGGGGGCAGTGAGCAGAGTTGATTGAGTAACGTGAGTTGTTGATTGGCTGGAACGTGGTTTGTTGTATTTTGGTGCACAGCCTGTGCCTCTAGTGTTTGTTTGACGTTTACGCCCCCTGTGTTGTCTCTTGACACCGGGCTTTTTCATGGTGTGTTCAGGGGGCAGGCAGTTAGCGGAGCAAGGAGACATGCCTACGATTTGAGACAAAAAAGAAAAGTAGTACTAGTAGTAGTTCCATGCAGGAACTCATAGTGCATGTTTAACATGTCTTGCAAACATGAAACAAAGCGACATCTGAACGTACACAAACAGACGCAGGAGAGACACTAAACTTCAAACCACAGACATTCACTTAGAAGTTACAAAAGTACTGAGAGCTGAACACACAGAGACACAAAGTTTCTCTCTGGTCTCCTGTACAGACATGAGTTGAGTCTCCGACATTTGAGCGGGAGAAAATGGGGTCCATCACGGGTTGGCCGCAGCCATGAGATGTACGCAACCCACTAGGAGGCGCTTTGGCCCGACTCCGGAGACGGTCCATCTCTGGCACAACTTCACGCGTTTCAACTGGTAATGGAAACGTAAATCAGTGCGGCAGGGTTTGACTCGGCACGGTCAAAAGGTCTGTGAGACACCTGACTGTACCTATATTTCGGCCTTCTGAAAATGCAGTTCTGTGGATCAATTCATACTCAGACTACATCTCCACTGCTACATTTTGGTTTAAAAAGGAAAATCTTCTGCTACGTTTTCCTCTCTCATTCCCCCTGCTCTGACGTTTTCCCCTCTCATTCCCCCTGCTCTGGTGTTCCCCCCTCTCATTCCCCATGCTCTGACGTTTCCCCCTCTCATTCCCCCTGCTCTGGTGTTTCCCCCTCTCATTCCCCCTGCTCTGACGTTTTCCCCTCTCATTCCCCATGCTCTGGCATTTTCCCCTCTCATTCCCCCTGTTCTGGCATTTCCCACTCTCGTTCCCCCTGCTCTGGTGTTTCCCCCTCTCATTCCCCCTTCTCTGGTGTTTCCCCCTCTCATTCCACCTTCTCTGGTGTTTCCCCCTCTCATTCCCCCTGCTCTGGCATTTCCCCCTCTCATTCCCCCTGCTCTGGTGTTTCCCCCTCTCATTTCCTGCTCTGGCGTTTCCCCCTCTCATTCCCCCTGCTCTGGCGTTTCCCTCTCTCATTCCCCCTGCTCTGGTGTTTCCCCCTCTCATTTCCTGCTCTGGCGTTTCCCCCTCTCATTCCCCCTGCTCTGGCATTTCCCCCTCTCATTTCCTGCTCTGACGTTTCCTCCTCTCATTCCCCCTGCTCTGGCATTCCCCCCTCTCATTCCCCCTACTCTAGTGTTTCCCCTTCTCATTCCCCCTTCTCTGGCATTTCCCCCTCTCATTCCCCCTGCTCTGGTGTTTCCGAGCCCCTAAACCGGAGACATTTGGAAACACTTGTGACCCGTTTTGGTTTGGAATCTGCAGGGTTGTGTTGCAGTCTCAACAGCCGCAAACAGAGACCTTTGGCAACGCCGACACTGACGCCAACGTTTCTCCACCTGATGTAGCCTCAGGTAACAGAAAACAATTTGGCGTCTCTAACAGAAGTAAATCTAATCTGTCGATTAAACAAATAGGCGTGCCCCAGGGCTCAACACTGGGACCACTTCTCTTCTCTATTTATGTAAAATAATTAACCGTTAATTTTCAATAACTGTTGTGTTGAACTTTATGCCGATGACACTGTCGTATATACATCCAAACCTGATCTACCACAAATTCAAGCTCCTCTTTAGGTCTGTCAAAGTCTCGCTGAACTCTGCAGAGTTGGTTTCAGGCGTGCCCCCCTTAGCGATGAGGAAACTGCTGACCTTTTTTTCTGAAATATTCTCTCTGAATTGACGGAGTAGAGGTTGAGCAACACATGGTTTCGATGGACCCACATCAGATTTCCAAACCTGGTCCAGAACCTCATCCTTCCCATGAAACACGGCTGGCGAGCATGAACCTTTTTGGACGAGTGATTTACATACCTTCTCCAGCTCCGAGCCCAGTTGGCGAGGGCTCCGGTGTCATCGCGAGGGCCGGCCCGGGGGCTTTTCCTGTATGAGATGACTTACAGTCCCCCCGTCAGCCCCGAGCACTGCTTTATAACAGCACACACACTCACACACACACACAGAAAAACCTAAAACTGGGCCTGCAGTCGTATCGCAATGACATCATCACCTCACAGGAAACAGTCTAATTCTTTAAGAGCGCAGATGTACAGAGAGCAGCAGAAGTGACATAATAACTCCTCGCCCAAACCAAACACACCTGCACTCGCTCCGTACCACCACGGCCTCTGACTGATTAAAAAATATTTCAACTATTTGTGAAGCCAAAACATCAGCAGCTCTGAGCTGTAACTAGAATCTTTTTGGCCTTCTCTTCTCCTGTAAGCTCTCAACAGCTGCTGTCAACGAGCCCACTCAGCCTGAGAAGTAGAAAAACTATTCGTAAATCATTCACTAAATTTATTAAGTTGAGAACTTTATACTTTGTTTCTTCAATCGCACGACACTTACAGAGAAGCAGCCATTGTTCTCAGGCTCCCACAATGCTAAAATAAGATGTATTTAAAAAATAAAAGCATGCAATTAAATTGAGAATCCAAGACAAGGTTAAATATAAATTACATGGGGGAAAATGCATTTTTCAGCTGATCCAAAAGGCATTTTTAAAGACTTTATTCAGCTTAAGAACTGGGATGATTTTCTCAACACATAAAGGAACACATATTTGGTTTTCGCTGAACAGGAATGGGAAAACTGTCAACTGAAAAGTAACTACAGCTGTCAAACAAATGTAGTGGAGTAAAAAGTATTTTTTACTCCACTACAAGTATTTTTTTTTTTATTAAATAATGGGGGGGGTGTTTGCTACACATATGAGTAGAAGCATAAAGTAGCAGAACATGGAAATACTTGTACTTGTATTTAAGTGCATTACTTAAGTAAATGTACTCTCAGCTCTCTTCCTCATTCACCAAAACCTGTTCAACCAAATCAGCAGCTTCTCTTTCAATCTCAACCTCTCCCCTCTAAGATTTGTCCAGAAGAATCCTGATCGAGCGTTTCTGATTCACCGAATCCATCAAAATGTGTCCAAGCTGTTAAAAGCTGGCTGCAGCGTGCAGTCTTTGGCTGAAGATGTGCAGACTCAGGGAGGGTCGGAGGTTTTCTCTGGGAATTTTGCTGCCGTAGCTTCGGGCGACGCTCTCTGCTAACGAGGACTGTGTATTCGGGAGCGTGCCTATGGTCCCACAGCCCAATGTTCCCACAGCCCTATGTTCCCACAGCCCAATGGTCCCACAGCCCTATGTTCCCACAGCCCTACGTTCCCACAGCCCTACGGTCCCACAGCCCTACGTTCCCACAGCCCTATGGTCCCACAGCCCTATGTTCCCACAGCCCTATGGTCCCACAGCCCTATGTTCCCACAGCCCTATGTTCCCACAGCCCTATGTTCCCACAGCCCTATGGTCCCACATTTCTAAGAATTCATTTTTCACTGACAATTAGGCTCTATGTTCCCACAGCCCTTTGTTCCCATATACATAAGCTTTTTTTCAAAATTAGGCACTTTCCTTTTTCAGAAATGTGGGAACATAGGGCCTAATTTTGAAAAAAAATCTTGGAAATGTGGGAACATTGGGCTGTGGGAACATTGGGCTGTGGGACCATAGGGCTGTGGGAACATAGGGCTGTGGGAACATAGGGCTGTGGGAACATAGGGCTGTGGGAACACAGGGCTGTGGGAACATAGGGCTGTGGGAACATAGGGCTGTGGGAACATAGGGCTGTGGGACCATTGGGCTGTGGGAACATAGGGCTGTGGGACCATAGAGCTGTGGGACCATTGGGCTGTGGGACCGTTGTGGGAACATAGGGCTGTGGGAACATAGGGCTGTGGGAACATAGGGCTGACCCCGGTGTATTCAAGAAAAACTGGCTACAGAACATCTTTGTATCTGTTTTTTCTAAGCTGGCTTCTTCCGCCCTTAATAGGATGCTTCCTTCGTTTTCGTTTTCCCTAAAACAAAAAGATTCCTTTCTTCATCTCTAACAATGAAGTGTCACTGCTCCTTAATTGGTCACTAACAGCGGTGGAATGTATAAATGTTGAGGTACTTGTACTTTACTTGAGTTTTTTCTTTTCATGCCACTTTCTACTTCTACTCCGCTACATTTCAGAGAGAAATATTGTACTTTAGTTACTCCATTACATTCATCTGTTACAGCTTTAGATACTAGTTACTTTACATATTAAGATTTTTGCACACAAAACACATGTAGTTTTAAACTATGATGTTTTTTCAGGAATTAAACTACCCAAAAACATAACCGCCTACAAGTACAGCTAAAATGATTCGACTTTCAACCCTTTTTTTTCATGTTTTTAATGCTCTCTTTGACACTTTTTCTGTTTCCAGTTTCTTAAATGTGAGGCTTTTTCTGCATAAAGTACTTTTACTTTTAATACTTTAAGTACATTTTCATGATGATACTTACACACTTTTTGAAGGAACAACAAGTGGATATGACACGTGCCTTTGGTGTGGGAGACCTGGGTTTGATTCCCACTGTGATATATCAACCAATGTGTCCCTGAGCAAGACACTTAACCCCTAGTTGCTCCAGGGTAGGTAGCTAAAAGCGTCAGCTAAATAACATGTAATGTAAAGAATCTCAATACTTCTTCCACCAGTGGTCACTAACTTAGTCACTTTCTTGCTCATTACTTGCAGAATAAGTTTCCTTTTAGCCCCTTGCCTCCTAAACAGAAAGCTTCCTTGCCTCCATGTTGCTTCCTAACTAGAAATACTTCTTTCTTGCTCTCTAACAAGTACGATTTACGATACATACTAAATTATGACTTTTTATGACTTTTTTCGACGTACTATACTATGACTTCTTTTCGACTTTTTTCAACATAGTATACTATGACTTTTTTTTTAAAACTTTTTTCGATATAGTATGCTATGACTTTTTGACTTTTTTAAACGTAGTATGCTATGACTTTTTATGACCTTTTTTGACATAATATACTGTGACTTTTTATGACTTTTTACGACATACTATATTATGACTTTTTACGACTTTTTACAACATACTATACTATGACTTTTTACGACTTTTTACAACATACTATACTATGAATTTTTACGACATACTTTAGGCTACTATGACTTTTTATGATTTTTTACAACATACTATACTATGACTTTTTTTGTGACAAACGTTTTATTGAACAATTTGAACATTACATTAGGGACATAGTGCCATTGCCTTGCCATTAAAGAATGAAATAGAAAGAGGAGAAATAGAGGACAGGAGATGAACTGGTACGATTTCTTGATCCCTAACTTTTAAGCGTACTTGCTTGTTGCAGCCAAACTGGGAAGTCTTTGGCCGTGGATGTGCAGACTCAGGGAGGGTCGGAAGTATTCTTTGGGAGTTTTGCTGCAGTAGCCCCGGGCGTTGCTCTCCGCTAACGAGCGCTGTGTATTCATGAAAACTGACTTCACAACTCATCAACGTTGATGCTGACAGTGGAGGGAAAGTTAATTGTGCCTGTAACGGAGCCTCAGCAGGCCCAGTGCTGCCAAACACCCCCCCTCCTCTCCTCTCTGCTGCAGACTCTGATATCGGCCTTGTTCTGGTCTTTCCACGATGGAAAGCAGACTTCCTGTTCAGGACTGCAGGCCTGATAAAGACCACAGCTGACCTTCAGACTTTAAAAAGCACTTATCACACTCTGAAGGGAACGTTTTCTTTTTTCTCTCAGCGTCAACGAACTGAGAAGACTTCCTACAAGTCTGCTAAAGGGTTTTTATTTGTCTTGTTAACGCTCTGAGCTTCTCTTGGTTTTGTATCGTGTAAATACTGGTTTTACATTTCAAGATTCAAGATACTTTATTGTCATTGTATGAATTATGATTTATATTATTATTAATACATTATCAGTGCAGCAGCAGTGAATGAATAAGAAGATGAAAACCAATGTAAAGACTTGATTACACCTGCAAAGATTAATCAATGAGTCGTCAACTATTAAATTCATCTCCAACTATTTTGATAATGTATTCATCAGTTTGAGTCATTTTTTTATGATAAAACAGGTAAACTAGTGTGATGTCAGCTTGTTAAATGTGAATATTGTTCTAGTTTCTTCTCTCCTCTGGGACAGGAAACTGAAGATCTTTGAGTTGTGGACAAAACAAGACATTTGAGGACGTAATCTCTGGCTTTTTGGGAAACACTGATCCACTGATCCAAGTATCACTGAAACACTGGTGATACTTGGAGCAAAGTCGAGCCTTCTTAGTGGTTTAAAAATAGATATTTTGAGGCTAGCATCAAAGTGCCCCTAGCTCTCCCATTTAAAAGGCCATTTGACCCAAAAACGAGAATACGGTCAATCTTAAAAGTGGCGATTCCGTCCTAAATTTGCTTTTAAACTAAAGTTTGACTCATTCACTTTCACTTTGTTACATTCACAAAAAGACCCTAGGTTGGATTTTGGCGAGAGTTACGCTTTAAGTAACACATTGACAGAATGACTACTTCGCTCATTGGTTTCATACACTTCTGTAACAAACGTTTAAAAGCAAAAATCCTATCAGATGGGGGACCCTGGGACAAAATCTTGAAACCAAGTGGGGGTCCGTGTTCTAATTTGTGTCCGTTTTGGGGTCCTTCACATGGAAAAGTTTGGGAACCTCTGAGTTACATCGCAGTCTGATTTTGATAAAGTTTTGATAAAAGTACTTGCGACATCTCACATGTGGCTTTGACTAACAACCGAACATTTTTTAGCCCACTCTGTGGAAAATACCGAGATATATATTGTGAAAAAACCAGAGATAAGGTTGTTGGTCACCCAGCCCTAGCACAGGTAATGTTTAAATCCCCTCCTCCTCTCCTAGAGACATAAATCCGATCCCCATGGGGGCTTCAGACTGAGATCCTGTACCTCAGGTTTTGGCTTCGGTTAGCATTAATTATCCTGTAAAATCTGTTTAATGTCAGACAGTTTCACCATAATGACTTCAGATGCCATCAGTTCATAGAAGGTCTTCATGGATGCAAATGAAAGCATACTAATTAATCAAGAACATTGAAAGTTTAAATAACACAGTCCGTCCTTAAAACTATCTGTGGTCTTGGGGATCCATCCAGAGGGATTCCAGACAGTCACCATAAACCTCCATCTAAAACCCTCCTGAATCACTTCTTCCAAACAAAGATTTTCACGTAATTCTCTTTCAGTCCCGGCTGATGTTTTTACCTGCTGCAGAGCTCTCAGTCTGACTGAAGGATTGTTGCTTTGGCTCTGAGCTGCACTGATTGATTCCCGTCAGCTGGACTCCAAACGTCAGTCAGAGCTTTGTCTTCAGCGCCAACAGTTTCATCATTAACTGTACTCTTTGGAGCTTGTTTGTTGAAATATATTCTCCTGGATGTTGGAAAAGGTATCCAAATATGTTGAGGTTTTGGACGGAGACCATTTTATTCAGTCCATTTTACAGGTTATTGCTGTTCTATTGGACTCTTTCCATTAATCTGACAGCTGAAAACATACTGGTTACTGTCAGTTCTTCTACCGTCATTTTATTTTTTTCAACTTTGTTCTGAAAAACAGCCTTGTTTCAGATGAAGAACATTTTCATATTCTTATCCTAGTTTTATTGTGTAGTCGTAAAATAAGGACGTTTGGACAGTGGCTGTCAGTGGCTGTTAGCGTCTGAAGCGACGAAAAAAAGCGCCCTTCAGCGTGTTTGTGTAACATACCGGGAAGAGCAGCAGCTACACAGGGTTTAGAGAGTAGTATGAAAGGACGAAATTCCTCATAGGGAGGTTGGTTGGGGTGGTGGATGGGTCAAACACAGGACTTTCACCCAGGAGACCGGGGATCGTGTCCCACCCGGCACATTTCCTAAAGTCTCTTTCTTCTTTAACTGTCCCGTCACAGAAACGTAAGCCCACCCACGACCTTTTCCTTAACCTAACTGCGTCAAAAGGGATGCCAATAGTCCCGACCAAGCACGTTTAGTTAAAGTGCTCATATTCTGCTCATTTTCAGGTTCATAATTGTATTTTGAGGTTGTACCAGAATAGGTTTACATGGTTTAATTTTCTAAAAACTCCATATTGTTGTTGTACTGCACATTGCTGCAGCTCCTCTTTTCACCCTGTGTTCAGGTCTCTGTTTTAGCTACAGAGTGAGACCTCTCACTGCTGGAACATCTTTGTTGGCAGTCGCACATGCTCAGTAGCTAGGAGTCACAGATCAGTACTAGGTAAGATCACATGCTCAGTAGCTAGGTAAGACCACTGATCAGTAGCTAGTAGATCACATGATCAGTAGCTAGGTAAGATCACATGTCATGCAGTAAGATCTCAGTAGCTAGGTAAGATCACATGCTCAGTAGCTAGGTAAGGACTACATGAGCTAGCTAGCTGTTTCTCCAACTTCAGTAGTACAAGGCAGGATTAGCCGGGAGACTTCTTCTAAACGAGGGCGCACTTCCAACTTTGCGTGGAATACCTGCAGAACAGGGACATGGAAGTAGTTCTTTACAATTTATTTTGTAGATCAGGGTGAATTTGTGTGTGTTGTAGCAGTGTTTTGCCATTGAGAACGAGCTAACATGCTAGAAAAAGTGATTTTTTTCATAATATGGGCACTTTAAAGCTCGTTATATGACGCTAAAGGAGACTTTTAGCGCCAATAACAACAACAAAGGCACCTGTCCAAGCGTCCGTATTTTACGAGATGGGAGTGAGAATCTGTTGAAATAAATTTGAGATATGGAGTTTGTGACATAGTGTACTTCAGGATGTGAAATGTGCATATTGTAGGATAGTTTTCACGTAACATTCTAGATGCCAAGCACGTAATTTTGAGACGTTAGTTCAACTTAACTGCAAAAACCTTTTTGCGCCTGATGGACTTAACTAAACTATGACTTTTTCATGATTTTTTCGACATACTATACTATGACTTTTCATGACTTTTTCGACATACTATACTATACATTTTTTCGACATCTATACTATGACTTTTTATGACTTTTTACCACATACTATACTCTGACTTTTTTTGTGACAAACTTTTTTATTGAACAATTTGAACGTTACATTACGGACATGTAGTGTCTTGCCATTAAAGAATGAAATAGAAAGAGGAGAAATAGAGGACAGGAGATGAACTGACCTACAAAGATGAAGTAAGCAACAACAAAAAAAAAAGGGGGTACAGACATTTTCCAGACCCACCAGTGGGAACTCGTTGCATGAGATGACAGAGAGTCTTGCAGTCACACAGCATAATTCAGAGTAACACCTTATATGCAAGCAGGTAATGTTATGTCAGAAAGAGATAAGAGCGTCCCAGGCCTGCACAGTAGATGTATGACAGCCAATGACATTTCTAAAAGAGCAATGTCTCTAAAATTATTTAGCCATTCTTTTGCCAACGGGAAAACCATGAGTGTATTATGGTCAATCCTGCAAATATAACTTTCCTCTGTGCCAATCTGGCTATGCCACTAAGAACGGAGTCATCATTGGATAGAAGTAGGGACCATGCACCTTGGACTACAGGCCAGACACAGAGGAACATTCCCAAAAAATATGAAGGTATGTGCCAACAATCTTCTGATCACATTTCGTACAGTTGGGATCATCTGTCAGTTTCATTGTAAAGCGTCTGTATGGTTTGGCATAAAATGTATGCACAAAATTATAATGAATAAGTTGATGTGCTGGATTCTTTGATGACTATACGATGACTTTTCATGACTTTTTACGACATTTTTCGACATGCTATACTATGACTTTTTCATGATTTTTTTCGACATACTATACTATGACTTTTTCTGACTTTTTCTGACTTTTTCGACATACTATACTATGAGTTTTCATGAATTTTTCCGACATTTTTCGACATGCTATACTACGACTTTTTCATAACGTTTTACGACATACTGTACTGTGACTTTTAATGATTTTTTAAAACATACTATACTATGACTTTTTAATTACTTTTTTCAACATACTATACTATGACTTTTAATGATTTTTTTAAACATACTATACGATGACTTTTTTAAAACATTTTTCAACATAGTATATTATGATTTGTTGTGACTTTTTTCGACATGCGATCTGATACGGGTCTTAGACTCGGGCATGGCAAATTCGCTCAATAGTGCCCACTATCAGTTTAAGTTAAAGCCCCCTCCTTTCACTTTCACGTAGAGGTATGAAATTTGGTAGGCCTATGTATCTTATCCAGACATACAAAAAAGCCTCTTGGACCCACCCACTAAACCCAACAGGTAGTCCTCTGTATTGAAATTAATTGTCTGTTTACGGACGATTTTGACCTTTTTCAGGGGTTGTACTTTAACGAACTCCTCCTACTGATTTAACGGGTTAAAAAATTGGTCATTATAATCTAAATACCTTGGCGAAACTAAATTGTGAAGCTTTTTAATCTTAATCGTACAGTGCTGACGTAGCAGGGCGCCAAATTTTGATGTTTTTCGCCAAACAGGAACTAGCTTGTAACTACACAGTACACTGTACATACTATACTATGACTTTTTATGACTTTTTTTCAATATACTATATTATGACTTTTTTGTAACTTTTTTGGACATACTATACTATGACTTTTTAAAGATTTTTTCAACATATTTAACTGTGATTTAAAAAAAAAAATTTTGACATACTATACTATGACTTTTTAACGATTTTTTTTGACATATTCTTTTTTGACATACATATACATATACATATACTATGACTACTTTGTGACTTTTTCAACATAATTAGTATGAGTTTTTTCACCTTTTTTCGACATACTATACTGTGACTTTTTCATGGTTTTTTTCGACATATACTATAACTTCTTTTCAACTTTTTTCGACATATTATACTATGATTTTTTACGACTTTTTCGACACACTATACTATGACTTTTTCGACTTTTTTGACATACTATACTATGACTTTTTCATGATTTTTTTCGACATACTATACTATGACTTCTTTTCAACTTTTTTCGACATATTATACTATGATTTTTTACGACTTTTTCGACACACTATACTATGACTTTTTCGACTTTTTTGACACACTGTACTCTGACTTTTTATGACTTTTTTTAAAACTATTTTTGACATGCTTTACTATGACTTTTTCATGATTTTTTTCGACATACTATACTATAACTTTTTCGACTTTTTGAACAAACTGTACTCTGACTTTTTATAGCTTTTTCGACATACTATTCTCTGACTTTTTCATGATTTTTTTCGACATACTATACTATAACTTTTTCGACTTTTTGGACATACTGTACTCTGACTTTTTATAGCTTTTTCAACATACTATACTATGACATTTTTATGATTTTTTCGATAATATACTATGACTTTTCATGACTTTTTTCAAGATTTTTGACATACTATACTATGACTTTTTATAGCTTTTTCAACATACTATAATATGACATTTTTATGATTTTTTCGATAATATACTATGACTTTTCATGACTTTTTTCAACATTTTTCGACATGCTATACTATGACTTTTTAATGACTTTTTTCGACATTTTTTGACATTTTTCAACCTACTATACTATGACTTTTTAATGACTTTTTGGACATATTGTACTCTGACTTTTTATAGCTTTCTCAACATACTATACTATGACATTTTTATGATTTTTTCGATAATATACTATGACTTTTTTCAACATTTTTGACATACTATACTATGACTTCTTTTCAACTTTTTTCGACATACTATACTATGACTTTTTCGACTTTTTGGACACACTGTACTCTGACTTTTTTAAAAACAATTTTTGACATACTATACTATGACTTTTTCATGATTTTTTTCGACATACTATACTATGACTTTTTCGACTTTTTGGACATACTGTACTCTGACTTTTTCATGATTTTTTCGACATATTATACTATGACTACTTTATGACTTTTTTGACATAATTACTGAGTTTTTCACCTTTTTTCAACATACTATATACTCAGGTTGGCTTTATTTGCCAGTGTGAACAATAAATAACAGAACGAACAAGTGATCTCAGAGCTTCAGGAATAGCTCACCAAGATGAGATGGTGACTCCACTGATACTTGATGATCTGAGGTCAGAGGATCAAACCCTGGTTCTGTCTGGAGAGCTTTTCATTTTCTGTCGTTAGTAATGTGAATGATAAATATAAGTTTGAATCAGAGGAAGAAAAGGTGCTGATCATCTGATGAAGACTAGAGGATAATGGTTCAATCCTTTTCATGGAGCAGTGAATAATGTGACTTACTATGAAAATATTTCAACATGCTATACTATGACTTTTTATAGCTTTTTCAACATACTATACTATGACATTTTTATGATTTTTTCGATAATATACTATGACTTTTTAATGACTTTTTTCAACATTTTTCGACATTTTTCGACATGCTTTACTATGACTTTTTCATGATTTTTTTCGACATACTAAACTATGACTTTTTAATGACTTTTTGGACATACTGTACTCTGACTTTTTTATGATTTTTTCGATAATATACTATGACTTTTCATGACTTTTTTCAACATTTTTGACATACTATACTATGACTTTTTCAACATTTTCGACATACTATACTATGACTTTTTCGACTTTTTGGACATACTGTACTCTGACTTTTTATAGCTTTTTCGACATACTATACTATGACATTTTCATGATTTTTTCGACATAATTTACTATGACTTTTTATGACTTTTTTCAACATTTTTCGACATACTATACTATGACTTTTTCATGATTTTTTCGACATAATTTACTATGACTTTTTATGACTTTTTTCAAAATTTTTCGACATGACTTTTTTCAAAATTTTTCGACATCCTATACTGGGACGTTTTATGACTTTTTTCGACATAATATACTATGATTTTTTATGACTTTTTTCACGCTTTCATTACACAAACCATAACTTTTCCTGGTACTCTCATGTTTTCATTGTTTACGGGTTGACAGTTCAACTGACGGTTTAATTACTGTCAGCTACACAACTGCCTACAGAGCTTATTGTATCTTTCAGCTGCTTTTGGCCCATTTACGTCAAAAAACACTTAACTATTTGTTTCAACATGACACATTTTTAGACATTTTAAACACATTTTGTTAACAAACATGAAGACACTTGACAGCCGGAAGTTCAAGCCAAATGTAATCTTTATTAGACTGTTTCTGTACAAAAAGCACTGGATCACAGGAAAATAAAAACAAAAAAACATGCATCTATTTACAGCATGGCCAGAGACAGGAAAAGAAAAAGCTGGGGGGGTGTCGTCCTCCCCGTTTGTATTCTAAAGACATTAATTAAACATTGTGCTTTGATATACTTTGATGATATATTTCATATTTCACAAAGATGCAGTACCTCTGCCCTCTTTCACATTGAAGTAAAACATCGAAAAAAGTATAATTTGCAGTTTTTAAAACCTCGGCTGACGGTGAGAAGCAAACTTTCTACAACTGTGACCAAAATAACAAAACGATTATTATTATTATTATTATTATTATTATTGTTATTATTATTATTATTATTATAGCAAGCTGTTTGAAACGTGGAGACGGACGTTCACGTTGAACGGAAACTTTCAGTGCGAGGTGCGACTGTTCGCCGGCTGCGTTTTATTAGTATAATTGGAAAAAAAATGGCTTCTCCTAAAGACACTGGACCGATATTCAACGCCAACGCCAACGCGGTGGCGTCTGGCTGACGTTGTGCAGAGACTGAAGGTTTTAGTTGGTCCTGTTGGATTTGCATAAAGTCAAAAAGTCAAATGCGTCCAAACTTCAGATTCCTGCCCTCACCTCAAAGACGTTTATCTAATTCAGATGATTTTATAAGTCAGAAGTTAAAGGGATGTTTGGCGGTTCTTTTTCTATACGACCAACAGATTCTCACTCCCATCTCGTAAAATACGGACGCTTGATCAGGTGCCTTTGTCATTGTTATTGACGCTAAAAGTCTACTTTAGCGTCATGTAACGCTCTTGGTCGGGACTATTGCCGTCCCTTTTGACGCAGTTAGGTAAAGGAAAAGGTCATGGGTTGGGCTTACGTTTCTGTGACTCGCGGGAAGAACGGGAGGACGAAAGCAACTTTAGGAAAACGTGCCGGGCGGGACACGATCCCCGGTCTCCTGGGTGAAAGTCGTGTGTTTGACCCATCAACCACAACCTCCCTATGCAGAATTTCGGCGTTACATAATACTCTCTAAACCCCGTGTAGCTGCTGCTCTCACCGGTACATTCTACAAACACGCTGAAAGACGCCTTTTTCGTCGCTTCAGACGCTGACAGCCACTGTCCAAACGTCCTTATTTTACGATTTCAGAATGAGAACGGGTTGATACGACAGTCCTTTAGTGTGAACTCTGAAAACATATTATCTTATAAATGATCTGAGATCTGCATGTGTTTGATTCCAAAGGTCTCAAAATAATGAGACCGTTCTCTTGAAAAAAAGGATTCTTGTAAATGTAATTTTTAAGTTTCTTGCAGATTTCGTAACTATGAGAGTTTTCTTGTAAACGTCAGTTTGTAATTCAGAAATTTCGAGATCTTGTAATTATGAGATGTCCTTTCTGTTTGTATTGTACACTAGGTTTCATCTATTTTTGCAATAACGAAACACACAAATGTCCAATTTGCACGATGGTTTTCTTGTGAATTTGGAGAATGAGTCTGGAAATTAGTTTTCTCATAAATCTGAAATGCAGATCTCGTAATGATAAGATTTTGTGAGAGAGATCTGAAGTTTATTTGTTGTTATACCAACATACTAATGTTATTATGAGTAATGTGTAATTTGTGTAATTTCGTACACAAATCTTGTAATTCAAACATATTTTTATTGTAATGTGTGATTATGAGATGCTAAGTTATAATTACGTGCTGCAGAAGTAATAATTACAAGATAACGTTTCTGTAGTAACATCCCACCCTGTGTTGTAGGACCTTCTTGTGTGATTTGAGGGCGCTGTTTGATAATAAAATCAAGAACCTTTAATGGATGTTTGGAAAGCTAAGGCCTCCTGCACACTGGCTGCGTGGCGTGAGCGTGGCGTGTCAGTTGCGTGGCGGCTGCGTGGCGTTTTCTATGTCTTTGCACGCCAGAAATGTGTCTGACGCGGCGCTGCTGCCTTGTCTGAAGACATGGATGTTTCCCATCAACATAAATATAAATATATTCTGATCTGATTACAGCAAAGACAACGTCGGCAGTATTGGCGGCAAAATAGGCTCCAGAATATTTCCTTCTGTATTGACAGGTGCAATGTTTGCGATGATTATTTATTATATATAATAATGGCTCAGTGGTAGAGCGGTTGCCTGCCAATTGGAAGGTTGTCCTTGGACAAGACACCGAACCCGGAGTTGCCCCCGATGCTATTGGAGTGTAAATGTGTGTGAATGTTTATGTGACGAGCAGGTGGCACCTTGTATGACAGCCTCGGCCAGAGTGTATGAATGTATGTGAATGTGAATGGTTCCTGTACTAAGTTAAAGCGCTTTCAGTAGTCGTTAAGACTAGAACAGAACAGTTAATTTATTTATTTTTAAATTACATTTATCTGCATTTAGGTCAAAACCTCGAGACTTTCAAACATCAAAATGTCATTTATTATTATGTATTTGTGTCAAAATGACATATAAACATCTTTTCCTATTCTATTTTGCCTGGAAACGCTTCCAACACCGAAAGAGCCGAAATAAAAACGGACACGCCACGCGGCCAGTGTGCAGGAGGCCTAAACTGCTTGCGTAGCTTTTTTAGTTTCAGGTCAGTGAGTGCTGATGATGCAAACTTTCATTTCTTTTTTTGGGAGAACCTGAGGGACAAACGTCTGGTGCAACTCGAGACTCGCCAAACAAATCAAACCACAAACTAAAAAACTGTTTACGCTAATCGCTGCCGAACTCAAACTCTGTCAAACAAAGAGAAGCCTTTGTGTCGTAATGTGTTGTAACAACGCATTATGTAATAGCAATGCATTATGTAATAGCAATGCATTATGTAATAACGCATTATGTAATAATAACGCATTATGTAATAATCTGCTGCATTTTGTAACGCAACATGTAATAAATTTAGTGTCCCGTACCGACCAATGAAAGGTAGTCTACGGAACAAATAGTATATTTTTGAAATTATTTTTGAGTCACGCTAGAATTCATGAAATAAACGTTCTAACAACGTATTAAAAAAATGAATACAGACATCCATTTTGGTTGGTTATTACATAATGCACCATATTACATTTTCCTTAAAAAAATAGTGCAACCCTTCGCATTTTGTAAGAACCGCCGCATTGGGTAAAATTTATTATTACGTAATTTATTACATATTGGGTTCAAGTTTTTATTACATAATGAGAGCGTTATTAGGCCTACATAATGCAGTTAATATAATAATATTATTACATAATGCGTTGTTACCGACATCGAACACGACTTTTAGGTCTTGATTTTCCGACCGTTTCCACGGCAGCGTGGAAGACGAGCTTGCATCACAGAGACGGGAACACAGTTGCATAAGTGAATGATCCAGATTGAACAGCACCATCAACAACAACGCCAACATCCACGCAGGTTTTCCTTGAGATCGGTGACCCCCCAAAAAAGCGGAGTGCTTTGCTTTTTTTAAAATCTGCTGCTGCCTGCTTTTGGAAAATCGTAAGAATCATTCTCACCTTAAAACCACAAAGACTAGGATCGGGTCTAACATTATCAAGATGGATAACATATTGTAACTTTTAAACACCGAAACCAAGAGATACGCTCGGTCCAAAAGCAAGAGTTTGAGGAATATTATGACGTTATAAGCTTCTGAAATAACAGCCAGTGCTGAAATAACAGGACAGTGGCTGCGTCTCATTCTGCATACTTCCGTCAGTACACCGCTAATGTGCACTGACCACTTACTGCCGTAGTGCTCACTTTGGATGGTCCCGTTGTTGTGGCCGGCGTGTTCATTTCCCCGTTGTTGCGTCCCCCAGAGCAACAACGTCTCATGGCAGTTCGTGAAATGGTCACGTTCGAAAATCGTGACCAGTACACGAAATAAATGAGAAAATCGTGACCTGTACACGAAATAAATGAGAAAATCGTGACCTGTACACGAAATAAATGAGAAAATCGTGACCTGTACACGAAATAAACGAGAAAATCCTGACCAGTACACGAGATAAACAAGAAAATCGTGACCTGTACACGAAATAAACGAGAAAATAGTGACCTGTACACGAAATAAACGAGAAAATCGTGACCTGTACACGAAATAAATGAGAAAATCGTGATCTGTACACGAAGTAAACGAGAAAATCGTGACCTGTACACGAAATAAACGAGAAAATCGTGATCTGTGCACGAAATAAACGAGAAAATCGTGACCTGTGCACGAAATAAATGAGAAAATCGTGATCTGTACACGAAGTAAACAAGAAAATCGTGACCTGTACATGAAAAAATTGTGACCTGTTCACGAAATAAACGAGAAAATCGTGACCAGTACACGAAATAAACGAGAAAATCGTGACCTGTACACGAAATAAACGAGAAAATCGTGACCTGTACACGAAATAAACGAGAAAATCGTGACCAGTACACGAAATAAACGAGAAAATCGTGACCTGTACACGAAATAAACGAGAAAATCGTGACCTGTACACGAAATAAATGAGAAAATCGTGATCTGTACACGAAGTAAACGAGAAAATCGTGACCTGTACACGAAATAAACGAGAAAATCGTGACCTGTGCACGAAATAAACGAGAAAATCGTGATCTGTGCACGAAATAAACGAGAAAATCGTGACCTGTGCACGAAATAAATGAGAAAATCGTGATCTGTACACGAAATAAACGAGAAAATTGTGACCAGTACACAAAATCAATGAGTAAATTGTGACCTGTACACGAAATAAACGAGAAAATCGTGACCTGTACACGAAGTAAACGAGAAAATCGTGACCTGTACATGAAAAAATTGTGACCTGTTCACGAAATAAACGGGAAAATCGTGACCAGTACACGAAAAAAACGAGAAAATCGTGACCTGTACACGAAATAAACGAGAAAATCGTGACCTGTACGCGAAATAAACGAGAAAATCGTGAAAAAATCATGAGAAAATCGTGAGAAAATCGTGACCTGTACACGAATCATAAAATCGAAATAACGTGACCATTTCACGAACTGGCGTGAGACCGGGTTGGCAGGAACCATTTAGTGGAAGAACGCCATTAGTGTTTGACGTGAGCAAGTAGGCGGTTTGAGACACAGCCAACGGATTAATACCGTTTCAGAACGGCAAAAAAACCCCAATAAAAACCCAAAAATAAAAACCTATCGGTGCATATCATTCTAGCTTTCATATTTTTTTTGCGTGTGTTAACTTTTAGCATTTTTTTTTAATCTTTTTTTTCGCTAAAATGCATTGCTCTTATTAAGTGCTCCAACACAAACAAAAACAAATAGTGCATTAAGAAATAACCATGATTATACATTTTCACAATAGTACACAAATAGACGAGAAGAACCAGAAACACAAATGATGCCGTTTACAAAAAAGTTAAATATCATATCGGAGAGAACAAAAAAAAAAATGCATTTTTATACAAAAGTGATGAAAGCGATATTTTTTTTAACGTCCGGCTTTCAAAAAACAGGGTGACCATGTCGTGACGTTTTTTTTCCGTTTGTTTAGTTTATACAAAAGGGTTTAATTCCTCTCACTTGTTCACTCTTTTTACAATATCTAAAAGGTATTAAGACATCAAATGTGTACATATATGTATATTTGAGACTATCATTCAGGCCTAAAACCACAAAAGGAACTCTCCTCTCCTCCCCAAAAACATACTTCTTATAAATACATATAAAATAAGCACAATCAGAAGAATAACAAGAGAAAAACTAAATCCCGGTACCTTAAATGTATGTGATTAAAACGGCTGCAAGCTTTTTCTGTTTGTTTTTTTTTTTTTAAATCTACCACTCGAAAAACACCCGCGAAAAAAACTATCGTACTGGATTTTTTTAAAAATGAAGACACGTCCAAAACGAAGGAATACAAAAAAAAACAAAACCAAAATCCTGTTATAGGCTGCCTCGATTTTATTCGGTTCAGTTTGTCCTTCTGTGTTTGTTAGTTCCCTTTTGTTTTAGACAGACATTGTTAAAAGCTATGGTACAGAACACATAAAAGAGCTTTTTAGTGGGAAGATTTTCTGATTTTAAAATCTGGAGACCGTCTGACGGTTTTCAACAGATTCCATACGGAAAAAAAAAGAACGTTTTTTTAAGATTTTTCCTGGTTTCTGGACTCGGTTCAGAGTCCACCGAGAGCTTCAGAGATGTATGTCTTTTAATGCGACCACGGTCCAAAATTAACTTTTTCGTCAGCCAACAGCCAAATGGCTAGTGAATGTTCAAATTTTACTAGTCACTCAATAGATTACCAATGTTTTTTGGCTGGTGAGTGACGCAAATCTACCAGCCATTTGTATATTTTACCAACATTTGGTTGGTTAGATGGTGCTAATTTTGGACCGTGAATGCGACCGAAGGAATATTTACTGAAGAAGCTGATGACACATTTTGTAGCTTGTTTCTTTCACCAAAACGTGACGACGTATTTCAACCGTAACTGGTAAAATATTGTTGTTTCAAAAGTAGGGATGCACCGATTCCAGGATTCAGCTTCAGATTCGGCTGAATATTGGGCTTTTTGACGGGGTTGGGTTTCTGCTGAACATTAGATTTTTTCTCCCAGTGAACCGAACCCTACGCTTGCACTAGGCGCGCTACGCTGGTCGCCGTAATGACGGCGCCGTTGATTACGGGAAGGTGTTTACGTAGGTGGAGCGTTCAATGCAGCAGGCTGTGAGGAAGTGGAAATGGAACTGGTGAGCAGAAAAAGTGTAGTTTGGCAGAACTTTCAGTCAGAAGAAGACCATTCAAGTCCAGCTACATGTTCAATTTACAATGCTGATTAGTCTGGTGGTGGCGAGGACCCTAAACTATACACAACATCACCGCTGTTACAACATCTGGTATGAAACATCCGGAAGAATACGAGTTGTGATGAAGGAATCTACAGACAGCAGCCAGAATGCAGCAACTTCAGGTACGGCAAAGGAAGGACAGTCACTGTTTACTTCATTAATGAGTTTACTGTGTTCATGGACTGAGGATGGGACGAGGATTCAGCAGAATCTCAACCAGGGGATTCGGTATTTTCGGCCGAACCCCAAAATTCTGGATTCGGTGCATCCCCATATTGTTGCATTTCGAGTGACCGGTGAACTTAGTGAAAATGCAACTTAAAAGCAGACAAAATGATTTTCTCTCTGTAGCTCCGTTTAGGTATAGAAACAAACTCTGATTGGCAAGACCAAAAAAAATCATGTAGAAGCGTACATGTAGCCTGATTGGCTTATCATCCAATGAGATGGACAGAAGCTCCCAGTGGACCCGCCCCCTTCCTTCCTGTCTCACAGTGGCTCAAACTGATCTGAGACCCGTTGGGTCTCCGCGCGCTTCCCGAGTCAAACTAACTCAACAAATACTCACACAACATGAAGCCCTGCAGACTCCTGCACCCCCTCCTCCTCCTCCTCCCCAACAGTCCACCGCTGACCTTTGACCCCCTCAGAGGGAGCACCTCTGCCGCTGCGTAGCGGCTTTAGACGCACGCCAGCGGCAAGCGAATGGATGGCGAGTCCGAGGTTCTGATGGATTCTGGGTCGGTCCATGGGATGATGGGAAGGATTTTACGCTGCTGTTGTTGTTGTTGCTGTTGTTGCTGTTGTTGTTGTTGTTGTTGTTGTTGTTGTTGTTGTTGTTGTGGCGTTTCAGGTGGGCGGGGCCAGAGGGGGGGGGGGGTCAGGGGGGTCTGACTGGATCATCACATGGGCGGCACGATGAGACCGGCCATCGCTGAGAGACAAACAAACACACACTCAGTTACAAGTCTGTTAAAAATGATTATATAAATATTAAAAACAACAGTCTGAAATGATGAACCTACGAGGGTTAGAAACATGAAACAGTCTCTCTGTCTGCCTGTCTGTCTGTCTGTCTGTCTGTCTGTCTGTCTGTCTAGCTGTCTCTCTCTCTGCCTGTCTGCCTGTCTGTCTCTTTGTCTGTCTAGCTGTCTCTCTCTCTGCCTGTCTGTCCTTCTCTCTGTCTGTTTGTCTGTCTGTCTCTCTGTCTGTCCTTCTCTCTGTCTGTTTGTCTGTCTGTCTCTCTGTCTGTTTGTCTGTCTGTCTCTCTCTCTCTCTGTCTGTCTGTCTCTCTCTGTCTCTCTGTCTGTCTGTCTCTCTCTCTGTCTGTCTCTCTCTCTCTGTCTGTCTGTCTGTCTCTCTGTCTCTCTCTCCGTCTCTCTCTCTCTCTGTCTGTCTCTCTCTCTGCCTGTCTGTCTGTATGGGACATGGAAACCAAACATAATAATAGATAAGGATAATCCAGCGAGGTTAAACGTGACAGAATTTACAAACAAACTGACTGAATAATAATTAATAATGAGGACTTATTACGCAATTATTACAACTTTCAGTCAGTTTCTCTGACGTTTCTTCCCCTAAAACTTGTATTGTTTATTATTTATTCCTCAAAAGGAGTGAAAACATTTTCCTGAACAGTGAGGAATGGATGACTTAACGTTACCATTAAAATGGGGGTACGTGTACCCTAAGGGGTACTCTGGAGGACTGCAGGGGTACGTGTACCCTAAGGGGTACTCTGGAGGACGGCAGGGGTACGTGTACCCTAATGGGTACTCTGGAGGACGGCAGGGGTACGTGTACCCTAAGGGGTACTCTGGAGGACGGCAGGGGTACGTGTACCCTAATGGGTACTCTGGAGGACGGCAGGGGTACGTGAATTTTTGTCGCTGTTTTTGAAGTTTGTCATTTTTTAAAACGTTATTGTCGCTTTTTGTCATTATTTTCAACCTGTTCTTTCCTTCCTTCCTTCCTTCCATCCTTACTTCCATACTTCCTTCCTTCCTTCCATCCTTCCTTCCTTCCTTCCTGCCTTCCTTCCTTCCTTCCATCCTTACTTCCATCCTTCCTTCCTTCCTTCCTGCCTTCCTTCCTTCCTTCCATCCTTCCTTCCTTACTTCCATCCTTACTTCCATCCTTCTTTCCTTCCTTCCTTCCTTCTTTCCTTCCTTCCTTCCTTCCTTCCTTTCATCCTTACTTCCATCCTTCCTTCCTTCCTTCCTTACTTCCTTCCTTCCTTCCTTCCTTCCTTCCTTACTTACTTCCATCCTTCCTTCCTTCCTGCTTTCCTTCCTTCCTTCCTTCCTTACTTCCATCCTTCTTTCCTTCCTGCTTTCCTTCCTTCCTTCCTTCCTTACTTCCATCCTTACTTCCATCCTTCCTTCCTTCCTTCTTTCCTTCCTTCCTTCCTGCATACTTCCTTCCTTCCATCTTCTCTTCTTCCTTGCCTCATTTCTTTCACCCTACTATCCTTTCCTCCTCTTCTTTTCTTCCCTACGTACTTCCTTTATTACTTCCCTACTGCCTTCTTTCTCCCGTTTTCTTTCCTTCCTTCCCTTTTCCCGTCCTTCCTTATTTATTCTTCCCTTCCCTTTTCTTCCCATCCTTGCCTACTTTCTTTCATCCTCCTTTCCTTCCCTCCTCTTCTTTTCTTCCCTACCTTC